>NC_072778.1:1672559-1940059 GCF_022539595.1 Amphiprion ocellaris | reverse complement strand
AAACTGGATTATTCAGGCGGTTCTGTGGAGGCAGGTGGTCACAGGATACCGAGGCCCAGACGTCTGGAAGGTGGACGGAGTCAGGTAGCAGCTCGTGAATGGGAGGGTTTGTGGAAAAAGCCTCGGGCACAAAGAGGGCATTTAGAGAGCGAGGGGCCACATCTGGAGGGAAACTGAAATACCGACCACTTAACCACAACGCCTCATCCTCGCCGTGTGCAGCCGACATCACTGCTGCTTTCAGGCTCCATGAGGCGCTTTTAATGAACCTGTTGAATGGTTTTAGACAGAAACCGGGTCAGACTGTGACGCCTCGGCTGTCTTGTTTTGTTAAAAATCCCCAAATGTTAACTTTCTCCTGCACCAAAAGTGAGAAAAACTTCAAATTTCAGACTTTGGAGACTCCAGAATCGGAGCACGTTTGGTGTTTTTACATTCTGGTTTCCATTTAGTTTTGAGTTAAATCATTTAATGCACAATTTCAACACATAATCTTCTCGTTATTGTTGTTTTGATTGATCTCCTGACTGTCAGAAACTAACAAACACAAAACAGACCAAACGATTCACAAATTACAACAAAAAAGACATAAAATAACTACAAAGAAATGCAAAATAACTACAAAAAGACAAAAAACAACCAACAAAACCTCAACAAAACAATTGCAGAGAGTTAAATGACTAAAAAATGAAACAATATGGTTACAAAAAGACAAAAAAAAACAGAGATATAAATTGACAAAAAGAGACATAAAACAACCTCAAATACACAAAAAAGGGCCACAAAGAGACACAAAACAATCAAAAAGAGATGCCAAACAATTACAGACACAAAATGTCTACAAAAACACGCAAAAAAACACAACAAAGAAACGCAAAATGACCAAAGGAAGATAAAACAACCACAAATAGACAAAAAATCACTACAAAGAGACACAAGGGATGCAAAACAATTACAGACACAAAATAAATACAAAGACACAAAAAAATCTAAATCCAAAATTCCCTAAAATATTCAGTTTACGCAGATACATAACAAAGAATCGCAGTAAAACTTCTCAAATTTGGCTTTTAGTTTACTAGAAAAATATATATAAATATTAAAATATTTTTCATAGTTTATTCAAAGTTTATTCTTGAAAAAAACACTAAAAGTTGTTGTCATAACTAACACCAGTTATGCTGTTTCTGTGACAACACTAGCATTTTGATTGTTAGCGGGTGTAGCTTATTAGCATAGCATTTTAGCATGCTAACTATTGCTAATCAGCAATAGCTGAGGCTGATGCTGCTAGAGTTGGCTACCCATCTTTTAATATCAGGTCAATTTAAGTACATCTGACAGAAGAGTTCAACATCAATTAATGAGGTTTATTAGACCATTCTACATTCTGCTGTTTAGAATAATAATGAGGTGTTTATGATCATTCTACACAGTGATTTGTAAAGTAATAATGAGGTTTATTAGACCGTTCTACACAGTGATTTGTAAAATAATAATGAGGTTTATTAGACCATTCTACATAATGATTTGTAAAATAATAATAAGGTTTATTAGACCATTCTACATAATGATTTGTAAAATAATAATGAGGTTTATTAGACCATTCTACATAATGATTTGTAAAATAATAATGAGGTTTATTAGACCATTCTACATAATGATTTGTAAAATAATAATGAGGTTTATTAGACCATTCTACATAATGATTTGTAATATAATAATGAGGTTTATTAGACCATTCTACATAATGATTTGTAATATAATAATGAGGTTTATTAGACCATTCTACATAATGATTTGTAATATAATAATGAGGTTTATTAGACCATTCTACGCGGCATTAGAGAATGGTCTGGCTGTGCAGGACTAGAAAACCTTGAGAGCACCACAGGACCACCAGAACATCCTGAAGACCTTCTGGAACCTTCTGTAGAACACGTGGAACCCTCTGGGAGGAGCTCCAGCTTGGAACAAGAGTTCATGACTTGGTCAGAATCAAACCTGAGGAGGAGCCGGACTGCAGTGTTCGGTCGCACCGACTCCCCAGGGAGGCCGCCGATTGGCCGACAGAGATAAGAATCTCGTTACCACGTCAACGGTTGAGCGCCCTGTCCGTCAAGCCTCTGTTCCCACGGTAACAAAAGCTCCCATTTCCCCCCGTCGGACCCCCACCCTCCACACATTTCAGAGAGATGGGAAAGTTTCCCATCGGCTTGGCCAAAGTGGAGATGGGAACGGAGTGTGTGTGCTGAGTGTGTTTCTGTCTCTGCGAGGACCTTCTGGGTTTTCTGAGGACGTTCTCGGGTCGTGTGGTTCTGAAGACTCAAAGGTCCATTTGAGGGTTTGTTGTTGGTGTCACCAGGATGAAGGAGAACCAAAGGAATGAGCAGGATTATAGGAGTCCTCACAAGTATACTAACATGTCTGTAATGTGGGGTTTTATTCTCAGGCCGAACTGATCCTGTTAGAGTGAACACACACACACACACACACACACACACACACACACACACACACACACACACACACACACACACACACACACACGCTCCACTGACTGTGGAGATGTTAAGGAGATGTTGGCAGATTTAAAAAGCTTGTTTTGGTCAAATCTCAACTGGTTCCACAATCTAAAAATACAGGAAACCAGTAAAAACCTGAAACACCAGAAAGAAAAATGGAACAAAAAGGACGGACCACTGGACTTAAATTAGCTCTCAGACATTTGTGTCTCTTTGCGGTTGTTTTTGTCGCTTTGTGGTTGTTTTGCGTCATTTTGTAGTTGTTTTTAAAGTCCCTAGATTGGGTTCCCATGTCTTTGCAGCTGTTGTGTGTCTTATTGTAGTTGTTTTGTAAATATTTGCAGTGGTTTTGTATCTCTTTGTGGTCATTTTGTGTCGCTTTGTGGTTGTTTTGTGTCTTTTTGTGTCTTTATCTGGTTGTTTTGTGTCTTTTTGTGCCTCTTTGTGGTTGTAGTTTTCTCTTTGTATCTCTTGTAGTCCACCCCGACCTCCTCCTGGAAGAGGATTCAGTTTATAAATGTAGACTTTTCAGATTTAACATGTAAAAGTGCTTCAACATCTGGAAAGATCCAGCAGTTACAGTGTGAATGAAGTGAGAGGGTGAAGACACACACGCACACACACACACACGCGCACACACACACACACACACGCGCACACACACACTGCCGCACTGTTTAAACACAAGTGATACTTGAGCTGAATGAGTGTGAGAACAAACCGCTCAGTGTAAAGTCCAGCCTGAAGGACACACATGCACACGCACACACACACAAACACACACACACACACACACACACACACACACACACCTCTACTCTCTCTGTGAGGACCGTTACCTCACAGATGTGTTTGAAATATAAAATTGCTCCAACAGTTGTTGAGTTTTTCCATAAAGTCCAGTTTCAGTTTTTGAAACGACTTCGACACACAACGAGTAAAAGCTCCACTAAAGAGAAGGACACACAAAGCTGCTGTTTGAGATGCTTTGTGGTCGTTTTGTGTCTTTTTGTGATTGTTTGGTGTCTCTTTGTGGTTGTTTTGTGTCTCTGTGTAGTTGTTTTGTGTCTCTTTGTGGTTGTTTTGTGTCTTTTATAGTTGTTTTGTTTCTCTTTGTGTTTTGTGTCTCTTTGTGGTTGTTTTGTGTCTCTTTGTGGTTGTTTTGTGACTCTTTGTGTTTTGTGTCTCTTTGTGGTTGTTTTGTGACTCTTTGTGGTTGTTTTGTGTCTTTTTGTGATTGATTTGCATCTTTGTGTTGTAGTTTTTGTCTCTTTGTGTCTTATTGCGTCTCTTCATTAGTAAGTTGTGTTTGGCTTTGTCGTTTTCTTTTGCATTTGTTTTGAACTCTGCAGTCATTTGGCAAATTTGTGTTTATTTTGTGTCTCAGCAGTTGTTTTGCATCACTTTGTCACAGATACATGATTTTAATTTTTTTTTTATCTGTCTTTGAAACAGTTTGGTGCCTTTTCAGAGTATTCTGCATCTCTTTGTTGTCGCTTGTTGATGTTTTATGCCTTTTTGGTCTCTTCTCATCTGTTTGTAGTCCTTTTGTTTTAGTGTCAAACTCAGCATACATAGCTGTGTACAAGAAAAAACAAAACTCAACCTAGATGTAACCGTCACCTGGTTCAAACCTGAACCCTAGAACTAAATCCCAGAGAACCTGTCCTCACTCTCAGCCCGGTCCTCACAGAGATACAAACCCAGACAGAGAAACGTCTGTTTACTCGTTTTTGGAAAAATCCACCAGCAGAAATTCAAGGAAGAGGATTTCCAGTCAGCAGAAAAAGGGTTCAGTGTTGTCTGTAGTAAACAGAAAACGCTCAGCAGAGACCTTCAAAATAAGGTCGAGTCCACGTTTATTCTGTTTTAAATGTGTTTTAAGTGCAAATAAAGCAGCTTCTTTGAATCAGCGGCGGCAGAATTCAGATCTGAAGGTTTTATTTTTCAATTTAGAGCTTCCAGTTGGACTGAAGAAACACAAACGCTGATTTTTCTTGGATGAGAATTCTCATCACTGAGCTGTTCATTTACCAGAAAGCTCTACAATTTTCTCAACAATGATACAAATGAGACAAAATGCCAAAAACACGACACAAAATGCCAAAAACAATACACAAAATGACACAAATGAGACACAAATGAGACACAAAAGGACACATGACACAAAATGACAAGAACGAGACACAAAATGACACAAATGAGATACAAAATGACGCAAATGAGACAGAAAATGACACAAATGAAACACAAAATGACACAAATGAGACAAAATGACAAAAACAAGATACAAAATGACACAAATGAGACAAAATGATAAAAACAAGGCACAAAATGACACAAATGAGACACAAAATGACACATTGTTGCACTATTTATTTACTAGAAAGCTCAGTTTGTTGTTCGTCCTCTAAACAAATGAATGTTTCGACAGAACCTTTTCATTTCTTCATCTTCATCCTTTTCAGGATTTTTTGACTTTTTTTTTTACTTTGACACTACATTCACTCTACTCCTCTGCTCTGTTAACAGGTGAAAAAAAATCCAATTATAGATTAAAAATAGCCCCTTGGAAAAAGAAGAGCCACTCCAGCGATTAGACCGAGCCCAGAGCTCATATCACATGCAGTAACTGAGACACCGGCAAGCTGCTTAATTAGAATTTCTTCATATTAATTACAACATGTTCAATAATTAGTGAACATGTGAAGTGTGTGCGTGTCCACACGGCAACGGATGAGGAGGAGAAGGAGGAGAGCGTCGCCGTGGCAACATCGACCAGCTGGCCGCCGGGTCGGAAACAGGTCAAAGTGTTTTAGAGCATCAACAAACCGCAAGACGTGACCTCTGACCTCTGAGCTGCTCAATGTCATCAATCTGCCTCGCTGGACTGAAGAATTTACTGCGCTTATCGTCTCTGTCTCACAAAAATGACACAAATGAGACACAAAATGACACAAATGAGACACAAAATGAAAAAACAGACACAAAATGACACAAATGAGACACAAAATGACAAAATCACACAAATGAGGTACAAAATGATACAAATGAGACACACAATTATACAAATGAGACAAAATGACACAAATGAGACACAAAATGACATGTACATAACACAACATGACAAAACAAGGCAAAAAATGGCAAAAATGAGACACAAAATGACAAAATGGACACAAAATAGCTGTTTATAATTATAATAACTGTTTTATGTCTTTTATGAGGTAACTTTGCATCTGTTGGTAGTTATCTAGCATCTCTTTGTAATCATTGCAGTTGTTTTGCATCTCTTGGCAGCAATTTTGTGTGTTTTTGCAGCTGTTTTGTGTCTCTTTGCAGTTGTTTTGTGTCTCTGTAGTTATTGTATGTCTGTGCAGTTGTTTTGTGTCTCTTTGCAGCTCTTTTGCGTCTCTTTGCATTCGTCTTACGTCGTCTCTTTGCGGTTATTCTGTAAGAGGAGGCAGTGAGGCATTCAGGGTCACACCTCTGCAGGAAAACACAGCTTCGGTTTGGCTGCCAGTTTCTGCCGTTCGACTCAGAACCAGACTGACGGAGGCTGTTAGCATGCAGCCTGTCCATCAGCTACTGCTGTAACCATGACAACCGTCTGTGTGTGTGTGTGTGTGTGTGTGTGTGTGTGTGTGTGTGTGTGTCCAATCACTCAACAATCAGACACACAGATGAGGTGTGATGTCCTCTAGACTGTGAAGTGTGTCCTCATGCATCTCAGTGTTTCTGCAGCCTGTGATCACACACACACACACACACACACACACACACACACACACACACACACACACACACACACACACACACACACCTCAGATCGTTTATAACCTCACACCTTCCATATATTCGCTGTGAGCTCTCTTGGTCGATGTAACGTCCTCAGAATGCTAACAGAAGATTCAGTTCCTTAAAGGCAGCGACAACAGAACTGAAACCAGCCTCAGATAGATCAAAAATCTGATTTTTATTCATGCAGGTCTCTACACGGTGCTTTAGAGAGACATAAAACTAAATAAATACCAGGTTGTTAACCTGAATTAGAAATGATACAAAACATTATTAACTCTAAAACCAAAAAAATTACCAAAATGACTCCATTTATTAGTCAGAAACTGTAAAAACAAAGAGAATTTTCTTCTTTCTGACAGGCCTTGAATGCATCACGTGTAACGTTCCATCAGGAAAATAAACCACATGTGAGCTTAAAATTGTGATATTTCATCAAAGTCAATTTGTTTTGGAGACAAAACAACAAAAAGACACACAAAACAACCAGAAAGACACAGAAAGACTCACAGATGCAGCTCTGGTCACATGTTGACACGTAAATTAAAGTGATGTTTTTTGTGTACAATTTCTGTAAAACAAATAATTAAAGAAATGTAACATTTTCAGCGCTATGTTCAAATTAAGTACATTTATTGGAACCAAACTGGAAAACAGATGCTGAACCAGTGAACCCAGTAAAACCAGAGTAACCAGTAAAACCAATTAAACCAGTGGAACCAGTGAACCTAGTGAAACCTACTGATGCTGGTGAAACCAGTGAATCCAGTGAAACCAGTGACACCATGAAACCCAATGAAACCAATGAAACCAGTAAATCCAGTGAAACCCAGTGAACCCAGTGAATTCAGTGCATCCAGTAAATCCAGTGAATCCAGTGAATCCAGTGCATCCAGTGAAACCAGTGAAACCAGTGAAACCAGTGAAACCAGTGACCTCAGGGTGTTGTGTAGACTCCTGCCATCTCTTTGTCTCAGCTCTGATTGGATGTGATGCTGATATTGAGAGGAAGCAGGACATGAAACTGTGTGTGTCTGTGTGTGATAACCAGTGTATGTCTGTGTGATAACCAGTGTGTGTCTGTGTGATAACCAGTGTGTGTCTGTGTGATAACCGGTGTGTGTCTGTGTGAGTCCGTCGTCTCCTCGACACACAAACAGCTTTATCGACTGAAGGCTCAAATCAACACAAATCCACATCGACTGAAACCAGAGCTCAGACGTTGTGTGTCCAGATCTCACACTCGGTCGCACACACACATTTGTAGGATGAAGTCATGGTGTTAGATGATACACTGCTGCTCACAAGACACACAAAACGATTGCAAAGACACACAAAATGGGCACAAAGAGGCACAAAATGACCATAAAGAGACAGAAAACAACTAAAAAGTGACATAAAAGAATTGCAAGGAAATGCAAAACGACCATATAGAGACACAAAATGATCACAAAAAAAGATGAAATACCCACAAAGACAAGCAAAATTAGCACAAAAGATGCAAAATGACAATTTAGACATCGAAAATGACTACAAAGAAATACAAAATGACCACTAAAGGCCGAAATAACCACAAAGACGAGCAAAGTTAGCACAAAAAGATGCAAAAATAATTGCAAAGAAATACTGCAAAGACACACAAAACAACCACAAAGACGCACAAAATAACTACAAAGAGACACAAAATAACCACAAAGACAGAAAATAACCACAAAGACACACAAAACAACCACAGAGACACACAAAACAACCACAGAAAGAGGAAATACACACAGACACAAAATTAGCACAAAGATGCAAAATTACCATAATGATGCACAACATGATTACAAAGAGACAAAATACCCACAATGATACACAAGATGAGCACAATGACATACAAAATGACTGCAAAGAGACACAAAATGACCACAAAAAGACACAAAATGACCACAAAAGGATGAAATACCCACGAAGATGAGCAAAGTTATTAGAAAAAGATGCAAAATGACCACAAAGTAACACAAAATGACCACAAAAATACACCACAAAGTGAGCATATGGATTCCCAAAAACTACAAGAAAACAACTCTATCAAAAAAGGCTGGTTGTTTTCTGTTGTTTTCTGTTCGTTTTTTTTCGCAAAACTGATTTGAAGTCTATGTTTTTTTCCTTCATTTTTTACAGCATGGTCCGGATGCTTTACGTCCTTCTGATGGTTTTAATAAGTGAATTAAAACGGAACCAGCCGTGTTCCTGCTGTTAGTGTTACCATCTGCAGCTCCTGAATGAAGAACAGCTGTTTTATTGCAGCTGTTTCCACTCATGTTTGACCCTCTGCTCGTAACTCTTCTCATCTTCTGACAGGAAAACGTTGAAATGCTGTCAGTAAAAGCTGAAATATACGACGGTTCTACCTGCAGTAGCTTCTGCTGAACAGTAACACCTGTGTTCACACTCAACTCTCACATATTTGTTCTCTCCGTACGGAAACCGATTAACCCTCCAAACCCAAAATCTACCCAATGTTTTCTTCAAAATAACAGACAAAATAACAGACAGAATATCAGCGTGAAGCAACAAAACATCGCTGCTTTTTAAGGTAAACAATCCATAAAACATCACTGATTGACTTATCATTAAATATTGTGATTTTATTTGGTTTAAATTCTTTTAAGTCCGTTTTTATGCAGATGGGAGCTCTCACCACTCAGTATACACGTCTTAGAATGACTACAAAGAGACACAAAACAAATACAAAATGACAATAAATAGACACAAATTGACTACAAAGAGACACAAAATTCCCACAGAGACACAAAGCGACAACAAAGAGACACAAATTGACCACAGTGACACAAAACGACTACAAAGAGACACAAAACAACCACAAAGAGACACAAAACAAACAAAGAGACACAAAACAAACACAAAATGACAATAGACACAAATTGACTACAAAGAGACACAAAACAGCCACAAAAAGACACAAAACGATTACAAAGATACACAAAATGGCCACAAAGAGACACAAAACAACTACAAAGAGACACAAAACAACCACAAAGAGACACAGAACAACTACAGAGACACAAAAAGACTACAAAGAGACACAAAAAGACTACAAAGAGACACAAAACAACCACAAAGAGACACAGAACAACTACAGAGACACAAAAAGACTACAAAGAGACACAAAAAGACTACAAAGAGACACAAAACAACCACAAAGAGACACAAAACAACCACAAAGAGACACAAAGCAACCACAAAGAGACAGAAAATAACCTCTCAAAGACACAGACACAAAACAAGTTTATTTCATTTGTCTTATTGTGATTTTATGTCGTTTCATTTTGTTGTGTTTTTATACAGTCGAGTTGAACCCTCAGACTCAACACAACGTTTCTGTTTAATCTTCAGATGTTTTCAGACCTTCTAGTTTCCATCAACACAATGAGAACCAGCTTCTGTTTATTTCACTCTTAAAGTTTTGACCTTTTTCCTCGGTTGTCATTTTCCTGGCGGTGGATTCTTCGAGCATCAGACTCTCTGCAGCATCCCATCCTCAAATCACATTTTCCACCGACGGCAGCATCTGTCGGAGGACGCGGACACCTGGCCGGCGGACGGACACACCTGGCCGGCGGACGGACACACCTGGCCGGCGGACGGACACACCTGGCCGGCAGCAGCCTCCATCTGGGAGTCTGGAGAGCAGCAACACTAGACGCCTTTGTTCCACGTCTGAGCGTCTTTGTGTCGGCGCTGCTCTTTACTTTCTCATGTCGGGTTTCTTGGCCGTCCTGCAGCCTATTCTGGCTCGAATGCTAATGTTCCTCTGATCCGCCTGAATTAATGGAAGAAGAAGGAGAAGAAGACGGAGAATGGTGCTTTGTTTAGGCGTGTCGGAGCTGCAGATACGGGACGTGCTGCAGATAAGATGCAGGATGCTGGCGTCAGGTTGTTTCACTGAAGGTTAAGCGAGGATGTTAAAGCAGAATGAACAGCAGAGGAGGATTGTGGGAGTTTGGCGAGGCGTCGCAGGAGAAGAGCGAACGTTCAGAGTCACCAAAGTCAATGATGTTTTCATTTAATAAACAGCAGAAGGACAAAGACAAACAAGGAACGATAACGAGACACACAAGACACAGATTATGTACAAAGAGAAGCAAAAACATCCACAAAGAGACACAAAAAAAACACAGACACTAAACAACTACAAAGAGACACAAAACAGCCACAAAGAGACACAAAACAACCACAGAGAGACACAAAATAACCACAAAGAGACACACAACCTGACTGCACACAGTGTGGTTGTGTTGCTCTTCTGTCGGAGGTTGTGTGTCTGTTTCCCCGTCAGCTAACTGCTAACTGAGCCTGCAGCATCGGCCCTGTTGCCATGGTTACCTGCAGGTTAAGTCACTGCATCCTGGAGCTGAAGAGGTGAAGCTGTGGTCGCACACACACACACACACACACACACACACACACACACACACACACACAACAAACACACACACACACACAGGATGGGGCTCTGGCCTTGACTTGTCAGCTTAGTTCACAATCATGGATGTGTGTGTGTGTGTGTGTGTGTGTGTGTGTGTGTGTGTGTGTGTGTGTGTGTGTGTGTGTGTGTGTGTGTGTTTGTTGTGTGCAGCAGATAGTAGAACATCACAGTGTAACAGCAGTGAAGCTCAATTGGGGATTCACATCCAAACAGACACAAAACAACCACAAAAAGACACAAAATAACCTAAAAAAGACACAAATTACTGCAAAATGGCAAAGATTACAGCAAAAAGACACAAAATGAAAACAAAAAGACACAAAACAACCACAAAAAGACATAAATTACTGCAAAATGGCACAAAATTACAGCAAACAGACACAAAATGACCACAAAAAGGCACAAAACAACCACAAAAAGACATAAAATAACTTCAAAAAGACACGAAACAACCACAAAAAGACACAAAACAAGCTCCAAAATACGCAAAAGAAAACAAAAAGACACAAAATGACCGCAAAGACACACAACGCAACCTTATTGACTCCTCTCTTGGACCAGAACTTTAAAAATCAGCTGTTTCCTGTTTTTGACGCTGGAACTTTTGACCGTTTGGCTCTTTTTCTTTGTGACTAAACAGAACATATTGGTGAAGTCGAGTATTTCCACAGCAGTCAGGTGTTTTTCTCCGCTTTAAGCCGGTTCGGTCGATAATAAAGTGACTTTCCTGCAGCTTTATTTCCTTCCTGGTCTTCCTCTGATAAACGCTGAGTCAGCAGCTACATCAGAGCGACTACTTCCTGTCCTGCTGCTGCTCCACTTCCTGTCGTCCATGTCGGTCCTCTGGTGGATCGTCTGTTTTTAATCCTTCAGTCTGATCCTCTAATAAGTGTTAATTTGGATAAAATGACAGAGAGCAGAGAGATGTGACCGACGTTGTGTGTCTGTGTGATTAAACTCCATTTGCTGGGGGTGGAGTCTCCTCGTTAGGGGCCTCGTTAGGGACCTCGTTAGGGACCTCGTTAGGGAGAGTCACGGCCATGTTTGCTCGACGCTCAGCCGAGCGAACATGATCTCCCGGTTTGTGTGTCCGAGAGCGTGAACATGAAGCCAGACAGTGAAAACACACTTTGGAAAATGTCTGCAGATCACAACATGGAGTTTTATTATACACTGTAAAAAAAAAATGTTGTTGAACAAGACAAAGAGACACAAAACAACCACAAAGAGACACAAAACAACCACAAAGAGGAAAAAAATGCAGATTTTTGCTTTCTAAATATAGGAAAATATCAATGAAACTGCAAAAATATACTGTGAATTCAGATATTTAATATCTAAAAAAAAATATCTGAATAATCAGAAATAGTCTCTGCAGGTCACAACATGGAGGAACATGCGATTATACACTATTATTCCCTTTTATTTTCTGTATTTTTACAGTTTTTTTCTTCTAAACATATGAAAATATCAACAAAATTACAAAAACAAGCTTTTAATTTACGTTATTCAATATAAAGTAACATTTAAAGCCTTTAAAACTATTTTAAGGAGAATTTATGTTTGATTTTGTAATTTCACAAGTATTTCCTTGTCTAGGAAATCCTTGAATAAACTTTATTTAATCGAGAACAAACAGTATTTTTGATAATTTATATGATGTTTTGGTGCAATAGCTGTTGGATTTAACTTTTAAACTGATGAAATGTTTTAACAACTCTGATCATAACTAAAAAAGAAGAGTTTATCTTTAAGGTTATTGAAGCTCTTCAGACGCCAGTTTGGTCACACAATGGCACAAAACATGGATCATTTTCTTATAATAAACTCTAACATTAATGTTTTTTGGGTTTATTGGAGTCTGATAATGATTTCATGTCATGCAGTGTATGTGCAGTTGTGTGTGCGTTTTGGATAATCTCATTACCTGTGATTTGTGGCTCTTATATTGTCACACACACACACAGATGTTACTACAGTATGACTCAACCCTCGATTCTGCTGTGTGTGTGTCTCTGTGTGTGTGTGTGTGTGTGTGTGTGTGTGTCTGTGTGTGTGTGTGTGTGTGTGTGTTGTGGTATTACAGTGCAGGATTACAGTGTATTAGTCTTGTTATCCGTCTGCATTCAGCTATTGATCTGTGTGTGTGTGTGTGTGTGTGTGTGTGTGTGTGTGTGTGTGTGTGTGTGTGTGTGTGTGTGTGTGTGTGTGTGTGTGTGTGTGTGTGTGTGTGTGTGTGTGTGTGTGTGTGTGTGTGTGTGTGTTGTGAAGACAGAAACCTGTTTGTTCAGTCACACTGTGGTGGTGGTCCTCATAAAGATAGATCATGCAGTGTTGGTGTGGTTTAAATTACATTGGTGTGTGTCTTGTTCTTCTGTCTTTGTGAGGACCGAGGAGTGAAGACTACAACATAAGTACCTGATAAGTGGTGCTGTACTGTTGAGTACTACAGTAGAAGTTGTCCTTTATTTTTTATTTCTGTTGTCACAGTACAACCAGATGTGTCCTGACAGAACTGTTTGAAAAAGTGGTTCCTTAAAGAACTTACTTTTTGGTGCCTAAAAGAACTTTTTTTTAATGGTTCGTTGTACATTGAGGTGCATTTGAGGGTTCTCTTTTAAAAGGTTTGAGGAAAATGATCCTTTAAACAAAAATGTCTCGCTAAAAGGTTCTTTATGGACCTAAAAAATGTTCGACTACAGCTTCACTGTAAGGAACCAGTTCTGGTTCCAGGTTGAATCTTCATTGTACAGTATAGATGCTGGTGTTCAGGCACCAGGGGGCGCTATAAGAAAATGTTCACTCAAGTCTCTTATTCATGTTGTGTCAGAATGAATCAGAAAAATGAGTTCTCTCAAGTTGGAACAACAACCTGGAAACTCTATGAAAGTTTATGTACCCGACTTACAGAGTTTCTGAGATCAAATATGCAGAATCGTTTGGTTGATGATACAACATTTTGATTAATGGTGCAAATTCACTGATTGGATGTTTTCATATTTTTTTTTTTTTTTTGCAAATATTTCATCTGTAAAATGGTTTTAGGTTTGTTGCTCTGGGCAGTGTGACTTAGACTACTTAGAAAAGCTCAGCGTTCTTTGAAGCGTCTGTTGTTTCCAACTGAAAAACATTCAGAAGTCACAAGAACAACTTTAGAACTTCTCCAACGAGGACCAGAACTAAGACCAGATCCAGAACTAGGACCAGATCCAGAACTAGGATCAGAAAGAGAACTAGAACCAAAACTAGGACCAGAACTAAGACCAGAACCAGAACCAGAACTAGACCCAGAACTGGGACCAGAACTGGGACCAGAACCAGGACCACAGAAAGATGCAACATTAATTGACATGATGATTTAAAAATCTGTATTTTTTACCAGAAGTAACACCATTTTTTTTCACTGTCAGAATTCTTTTTTACTGGATTTAAATCAGTAAAATTATTGCTATCGAATGTTGTTAAATACGAAGGAATAAAACAATGTGCTATTTTTGAAACTTATTTCATAGAGTTTTCTTATTAAATTGCCCATTATATCTAATCAAAATGACAGAAAACATGGTATAAATGTAAATGTTAGCGGTTTGTTCTGGACTTCATCCTCTGATATGAAGCTCGTTCCACATAAACCAGCAGTGATGATCCTGAATGTCTGTTAATAAAACATGTACCGCTGAGCAGGCTGAGCGCTTCATGATGTATTTTATTTATTTACGTGTGAGTCCAGCAGGATTACTGCAGATTTACCTCCACGCAGCATTAGCGGATGAAGGGGCAGCAGATGAGGGATTTAGGTTTTCATGTTTTCACTCAGATTATGTTTTTTTTTTCCCTACCTGCCTCCATCCACAGCGATGAATGAATGGAATAAAACATGGTCCAGTTATTAAATGTGAATTAACTTTAATTCCAGTCAGACGCATAAATATTAGAAAGTCCAATTTCACATCCTGCTTCCCGGCTGAGTCGGTTGTTGCAAAATTCTACTGCACGACTCAATCTTTCATACAGGAACAGCTGCTTTTCTACACCATAAAAATCTACTTTATTCAACATTTTTCACTGTAAATCTTCAGGAAGTTAATGTTCTTTTAGAGATTTTTCCTGTTTTGCTAAATTACTTAAAGAAAATATGCTTTAAATTACTAAATAAATTCTAAAGATGCACAATTTGACCATTTATACATTAATAGCTGCTTCTCTACACTGTAAAAAATTAACCTTGCATGTTTTGACATTTTCAAAGAGTTCATCTTGCTGTATTAGGTTTTCCTGTTTTGCAATTACAGAAAATTATACATAAAATATTTTTTAAAATATTTAAAATTTTAAAAAAAATTTTCATTAAGAATAAATGTGAAAGAATTCATTTTAAATAAAAGTTGTGGCTGATCATCATCATATAAACATAATTATTTCATCTCAGTTTGTTTTAATAAACAGTAAAATGTCTTTAAAAGTCTTGTTGTTGGTCCAGAATCATTAGGAACCCTCCAGAACCACTACACCTGTAGATGTTCCTCTGGTCACTCTGTGGTTCTTTTGGTCACCCTGCGGTTCTGTTACTCACCCTGTGGTTCTGTTCTCCAGGAGATGTGGTGGACGTCTACCAGAGGGAGTTCCTGGCTCTGAGGGAACGTCTGCACTCGGCAGAGCAGGAGAACCTGAGGAGGTCCAAAGAGCTGAACCTGGTTCTGGAGGAGATCAAGAGGGCCATCGCTGAGAAGCAGGCGCTGAGAGACATAAACCGGACCTGGAGCAGCCTGTCAGGTGAGTCCAGAACCAGGACCAGAACTAGAACCAGAGCTAGGAACAGGACCAGAATTCAGGACCAGAACTAGAACTTAAAACTAGGACTAGAACTAGAACCAGAACTAGAGCTAGGACTAGAACATATCTAGGACCAGGATCAGAACTAGAACCAGAAGTAGGACTAGAACCTAGAACCAGAACTAGGACCAGGACCAGAACTAGTAACTACTGGTAAAAACTGACTCCAGATCTGCTAGTTTCCTGACGCCTCGGTCCGATTGTTCCTGTTCCTCAGAGGAGACCAGGTTGAAGCTGTGGAACGTCAGCAGCAGTAAAAGTGTCCTGCAGCTTCCCTCCATCTTCCATCATCTTCCTCACCTGCTGAACCGGGAGGACAGCCTGCAGCCGGCCGTGCACCTGGGACAGGGACGCACCGGAGGTAAAACCCAACGCACCTTCTGACTGAACACATTCACATGAAGTCGGTCCAAAACCACTGAGAAACTGTCCAGAAGTACTGATGTTTGTCTAAACTGTTTGAAACAAATAAACAAAATTTCTAAAACAAAAACTTAAAGTGATTTAAACTTTTCCAAAATGATCCCGAGAGGAAAATCCAACCTACTAGGTCAATAAGATAAATGCAGCAAATCAGTCTCCCCTGCATTAGACTGATCCTGGAGCAGGCTATAGACTGGTCTGTAATGTGAGGCTAAAAACACACCTGCAGACCTCCACCATGACTCAGGGCTCACAGCTGGAGCAGCAGCCCAGCCAGAGAGCTCCATCCCTGGGTAACAGCTCAGCGAGGCCCCCTGATGCACGCAGCATCCCCTGGAGGATAAAACAAACATCTCCGACCAACCAGGAGGACCAAGGTCACTGTGTGTGTGTGTGTCTCTGTGTGTGTGTGTCTCTGTGTGTGTGTGTGTGTCTCTGTGTGTGTGTGTGTGTGTGTGTGTGTGTCTGTGTGTGTGTGTGTGTGTGTGTCTCTCTCTGTGTGTGTGTGTGTGTGTGTGTGTGAGCGTCTGTCAGGTCTAATTTATTTATAAGGTGTTTTTTCTGCTTAGTAAACCGTTTTCTGACAAGCCCACTTTACTCGGAGGGCATAAATACAGATAAAACCAGAGAACAAACACATCAGAAAATGTAAGATATTGTGTGTGTTTGTGTTTGTGTTTATGTGTGTGTTTGTGTGTCTGTGTGTGCAGTCAAATGTATTTATGATGCACTTTGAGTAAAACAGGTTAGTTGTGGAGGAAAGTGCTTTATGGAGCAGCAAAGGACGGAGAGATAACAACGGAGAGAAGAAACACAGCAAGACAATTATATATATTTATCTTTTTGTGTGTCTGTGTGTGTCTGTGTGTGTCTGTGACAAATCTGATTTATAGGTAAAACCTTTGAAACAAAGCAGACTCGGCACAAAGTGTTTTTTTCCAGAGCATCGAGGAGAGAAAAACAAGTTAAATCGAAACAGAGACGTTTGTACATTTACAGGAGTCAGACCAGAGGTTGGGGTGTGTGCACGTACATGTGCACGTGTCTGTGTGTGCGTGTGTGTGCATGTAGCCTGGTCCAGCCTGGTTCGGTCTAGTTCAGTTTAGAAGCCAAACATTAACAAACACCAGTTGAAAGATCAGTTCCTGGAAATAGTCAGCACCCCTGTAGGTACTGTCTAAACGCTGGAAACATTGCATCCTGCCAGATCACCTTAAAGGGTTTTTGGTACAGTGTATTTCCTGGGCGACTACTGCCTCTTTACTATAAACGCTCTCCACTTGTAAGCATTTTGAACTAAGTTTCCGTTGCTGTGTATTCCCTGGAAAGACCTCACATTTGCACTACCCAATGGCTCAGTCTAATTCCTGGCTCCTTTTGATTCTCTTACTGATTACCAACAACATACCTGCTGTGGGCTCTGTCTAAGTACTGAAAACTCTGCATACTCCCAGATCCATTAATCTAACTAGAGGCTCTGTGTATTTGCTGCAAATGTCTCGCTTTCAAAACCCAGTAAACCACTTTGACCCTGTGTATATACTGGAAATACCACACATTTCTATTTCTCTTGTGGCTCTGTCTATTTAGGTGTAAAACATTTGCAATAAAGGCCAGTAAACCAGTCTGACTCTGTCTGTGTACTGGAAATACTGCACACCTCCAGTTTTCTTGATTTTTACCTGCGGCTCTGTGTATTTGCTGAGAATGTTCCACATTCAAAGGCAAGTAAACCACTCTGGTTCTGTGCATGCACTGGAGATACTACACACATTCACTATTATGTGGTATTTCCAGTACATACACAGTGCCAGACTGGTTTACTACCTGTTGAGTTTAAACAAAGACCAGTAAACATGTCCGGCTCCGTGTATATAGTGGAAATACTACAAACTTACAGTTCACTTCATGTAACCAGCGGCTCTGTCTATTTGCTGAAGATGTTTCACACTTGAAGGCCAGTTAACCAGCGTGGCTCTGTCTATTTTCTGGGTATTACCTGTGTGGTGTTAAAGGAGCAGTCCGCCTAAAATCTGGTATCTCACCTGTGTGTGTGTGTGTGTGTGTGTGTGTGTGTGTGTGTGTGTGTGTGTGTGTGTGTGTGTGTGTGTGTGTGTGTGTGTGTGTGTGTGTGTGTGTGTGTGTACAGTCTCCATAGTGATGGGGGTTCCCAGTGTGAAGAGGGAGGTCCACTCCTACCTGACCGACACTCTCAGCTCGCTGATGTCGGAGCTCAGCGCCGCTGAGAAGGACGACTGTGTCATCGTCGTCCTCATCGCCGAGGTCAGTGTGTGGTTAGTTAGTTAGTTTAAATTACAGCAGGAAAAGGTTTGGTTAAGGTTAGGGAGAACTGGGTTTAGCTCAAGGTTAGGTTCAGGTTAACCTCATGAATATCATGATCATGAATATAATCTCCACAATTTAACCCTCATCAGTACACGTGGCAAAACCTATTAATCTGTACACTTGTGGTCCAGCTGGACCCCAGAAGTATTTCATCTGTTTCACATTTCTCTTCCTGTCCAGATCCTCTCAATACATATTTTCCTAAAACGTGTGTCGTCTGCAGATACAAATGCGAAAGAAACAATGAAACTTGGGTGACTTATGATGTTTTTATTCAAGAGTAAATGAAATGAGAGGAACACAACATTTTCACTATTTTCATACTTTTGTGATTTTTGGTGCAGAATCATGTGCAGGAAGTGGAATTAACTCGTCCCATTATAGCTGTGATGGTACAAAGGAAGGAGACATTAATGGCTGGTAGTAGAACAGCAGATATATGGTCCTTTGGATTAAAACTGCCCTCTTTGCCACTGGGGTCCAGGTGTGAGTGTGAGTGTTTGTCCTGTTTGAATTTACTGGATTGTTTTTAAGTTATTCTCTTGTTTTTCACTGTGAAGCACTTTAGTCACCCTTTGGGCTGTTGTACAGGGCTATAGAAGTAAACTTAGACGATTATTATTGATGATTACTGACGTGTAGTGCTTACAATATTAGTCTAAGAACTCCTGAATTGAAATGAAACACAATGCAACTGAAGCAGTCATCACTAGAGCAACACAACACAAACATACATAAATAAAAGATGCACAGTGCTACTGGGGGCTGCACAGTGGATCAGTGGTTATCACTGTCACCAGGCAGCTAGATGACGGTTAACTCACATCCAGCTGAAGTTTAGCTTCACATTGTACCTTCTTACTGTTCTCCTGCAGCTCATCACAGAAAAAGGTTAAAAACAAACCAAACAACAACAATAGCTAGTATAACTAGTACCAGTTTATCAGATTAAGCCTCTAGTTAATGAATTAAAGTCAGTCTGAAGGGATGAAACTCAACTGGAGTCTGTGTGGATAATTGGCCGTCATGGTGGATGCATGTTGATGCGTGTTGATGCATGTTGATGCATGTTGATGCGTGTTCGTCCTCACATGCTTTCTAAAGGCCAGCGGTTTAGCTAATGAACCGACAGACACACACACACAGATAATGTCATTGACTCTGCTGTGTTTAGCGCTAATGCTAACTAACCTCAAAGTGCTGCAGGGAGGTAAAACGATGACGTGTGCGTGTTCACTGAATCATTTAAGCTGTGAAATTACATACGTGTGTGTGTGTGTGTGTGTGTGTGTGTGTGTGTGTGTGTCTGTGTGTGTTTGCTGTAACACTAATAAAGGTCACACTTTAAGCTGTTTGTCTTCGGAGCTGCAGCGTCTCATCTGTTTATTTTGCTCCTTATTTTCTACATTTTCTGACTCTAATCAAACCTTCGTGCAGATTCAAACCTTCGACATGTTCGTTCGTTCTCCTCTCAATACTTTATGACTTCTCTGCTCAGACGGCGGCTCTCGGCTGTGAGCTCATGCTGGAGATGTAAATGTTTAAAAACACCTCACTTTTTAAAGACGCTGTTTCTCTGGGAAACATCCTCCATCCACATGTGGATTAATACGCTGCTGAAAGTAGTTCCTCAGCAAATTTAATGTTTCCTCATGTTCTATAACAGTATATATTTACAATCAAACAGCAGCAGTACTGAGATGCAAAGAGCTGAGGGGTAAAAAAGACTAAATCTGCCACAGAATTTAAATATATTCACTTTATATGCACGTTTGTAGTTAAAAGTCCGCTGACAGCTGCCTGAAAATTAATTCTCACATCCACTGTGCTGTAAACCTAAGGCTAGGTGACATAGCTGCTAATATTATCATGACAAAGCAAATTATTTCAGTTGATATTGATAATTATTGATCATTTTTGTTAATCATTTTTAATGACAATTAGAAGAAAAGTGGTTCAATTTCAATTTAAACATCTCAGAATGTAGCTGCTTTACCTATCAAGGTTCAGGGGAATAGTAATATAGCAAGAATAAAATTAAAAAATAAATAAAAATAATGAAAAGAGACGCACAACAACACATACACAAAACAAACAGATGAGAAATGAGCATATATATATGCATAAAACAACAACAGAGTTCCAAAAACAAACACAAACAGACTTAAAATAAATATAAGCAGACATGAAACAATAAAAAGAAGTAAAACAAACATAAACAGGTAGAAAAACAACATAAATAGTTGTAAAATGAATATAAAGTGCTCTAAAACAAACAAAGACAGAGATGAAGAAGCCAGAAATAGACATAAAACAACAACAAAACAAACAGAAAAAAACAGAAAAAGAACATTAACACATACGAAATAAATATAAACGGACATAAAAAATGAACATAAATGATGTAAAACAAATAAACAGCGATAAAACAACAGCAAAACAAACATAAAACGATCAACATGAAACAGACAGATATAAAAAAAGAACATGAACAGAGGTTAAAAAATATGAAACGACAAAAATGAACAGAAAAATCAAAAAACAAATAAACAGAGATATAACAACAACAAAAAGACAGAACAGACATAAAGATATAAAGAGAGAACATAAACAGAGATGAAATAAATATTAAATGACATAAAAATGAACAGAAAAGACAAAAAAAATAATAAACAGATAAAACAACAACAAAGAGACATAAAACACACAGACAGATAGAAAGAGCATAAATAGCCATTAAATTAATATATGCTGCTTTAAAACAAACAAACAATCATAAAATGGTAGAAAAATACAGTAACAGATGTAAAATAAATATAAACTGACATTAAAAATAAACATAAACAGACATAAAGATATAAAAAGAACATAAACAGACATGAAACAAATAAAAATATAAAACAACAACAAAGAGGCAAAAAATAGACATAAAAGAATTCAAAATAACCACAAATTGACATAAAACAGACATAAACCAAAATAAACAACAACAAAACAGCCGTACAAAGATAGAAAAGGAACATTAACAGACATGAAATAAATATAAACTGACATATAAACGTGTGAACTTTGCTGTTAAAGTCTCTCTGATGCTGATGTTTGTTTCTGTGATTTTACACATTTCATTTCCTGCTGTTTTACTTCATTTCTCCATTTGTCAGCCTGATATCTTGTTTTTTTTCCTCCTCCAGGCTGATATAATATTTAAAATCCTCCCGGGTTTTTGTTTTTTATCTCTCCAACATAATTTCCTCTCCGTTTTGATTTCCAAATTTAAATCCGATTCGTCTCCGTGTCTCCGGTTCGTATCTTTGAGGAATTAATGGGTCACGTGGAGGAACACCAGCGCTCCAAGCTCCTAAAGTGGAGAGACGTGTAGCATGAATATTACATGACGGAAGCGTGTAGCGCTGGGAGGCGGCAGGAACACGGATCCAGCCACCTCCTGCTGATGCTCCACAGCCTTCAGTTCTACCAACATCTGCAGCATCACAGCTGGTTCTTAAACGCCCGATCAGCTCAAATTATGGCTGAAAACCAAGTAGAAGCAAGAAAGTTTGCAGATGTTGCAGCTTTTAACTGAATCTCTGCTGTTTAGAGTTCAGATTATCACCTTTATCCTCATAAAGTGGCCAAACTGGATGTTTAAAATGACAACATGAGGTCATTATCAGCTCCAAAAGATCCTGTTTATCATCCAGTCTTGTAGACGATTCATTTCCCTGCTTCTACTGTGCATTTTTAGCTCTGAGAAGTTTATGTAGGTTGGAAAGAGACAAAAACAACAACAAAGAGAGTGAAAACAAACATAATCAGATGTAAAATGAATGCAAACAGACATGAGAAGGTGTAACTTGAGCATAAAAATTAAACATTAAATTAAGATTAAGTGACAAACAAAAGTAAACAAACATAAAAAATGAAAAAAAGATTAAATGAAAAAGACGCAAAACAACTATAGACAAAAAACTACAAAGATACAAAACAGCTAACAAAACACACACAACAACCATAAAAAGACATAAAACAACTTTAAAGAGACAAAACAACCACAAAACACACACAACAACCATAAAGAGACACAAAACAATCACAAAAAGACACAAAACAACCAGAAAATACATGAAACAACCATAAAAACACACAAAACAAAAATAAAAAGACACACAATGACAAAAAGACACAAAACAACTTCAAAGGGACACATATACCTATAAATATATAAAACCTCTTCAGATAAATCCTGAAGTGACCGCAAAGGCATGTATAATTATAAATAAATTACATAAATATAATTATTACTAATATAATTACTGTACCTGAACCCACCTGTGATGACATCATCCCTCCAGGGTCACATGACCTGCAGTTCCACCTGCAGAAGGTGGAGGTCTGAGGACATCGTCTGCTGCTTCAGAGACTAAAACCTTTTTGTTTTTCCTCTTCATTTGGTAAAACAACTTAAAAACGAGCGTCCTGTTAGCACCGTCTGCTCCTCGTTAGCGCTAAGCTCCACCCGGCTGGCACCTCCAGGATGCCAAAACAAACCACAGCCCCGTGCAGAGGCCGACGGGCTGCAAACACGTGTGTGACCGAACGCTGACCTTCGCAGCCGAACTGTCGGGGCCTGCTGGGAGCCAATCTGAGCCCTGATTGGCCGGAGCTGGAGGCTGAGCTGTGATGTCATCGATTGCTCAAGTTGTTGTTCGAGTTGGAACCAGAGAGAAAGACATAAAAATATGGAGATGATCTCAGCCTGCCACATGTGTGTGAACGCTGATTAGCTCAGTGTGTGTGTGTGTGTGTGTGTGTGTGTGTGTGTGTGTGTGTGTGTGTGTGTGTGTGTGTGTGTGTGTGTGTTACTGTGGGTTCAACACACACTCGGTAATGAACAATGAAAGCTGAGGAGAAGCCAAACACTCCAAATTCTCAGGCGTGAGCTCAGTTCAGCAGGAGAGAAAACACGCCTGATGCCACCTGTTCCCACAGTGAGCCCAGAGACACGCAAAACAACCACACAACGCTGCACAACCACCCCCAAGAGACGACAAATATGTGGAACTAACACAAAGAGACACCAGATGACTGCAGAGAGATGCACAGGGTCTGCAGAGAGACACAAAACAACAACAAAGACACACAGACCCACTACAGCGACCACAAAATGATGTGAAAAAAACAGAGAAATACAACAAATATCCACAGAGACACTAAACAACTGCAAAATGAACACAAACCAACTGTAAAACGACACAAAACAAGCACAAAAATACAAAAAAACATCCACAAAGTGAGACAAAACAACTGCAATGAGACACAAAGCAAGTATAGACACACAAAACAATCACAAACAGGCAAAAAACAACCACAAAAAGACACAAAACAACCACAACGAAACGGCAAAAAAACATAAAAACAAACGAAACAACTTCAAACAGGCAAAAAAAACTACCACAAAGAGGCACAAAATAACCTCACAAGACACAAAATGACCACAGACACACAAACTAACTGCAAAATGATACAAAATGACCAAAAAAAGGCACAAAACAACCCCAAACAGGCAAAAAAACAACCACAAACAACACTAAGCAACTGCAAAAACCCACAAAACAACCACAAAAAGCATTAAATGACCACACACAAAACAATCGCAACAAAGCAACACAAACATACAAAGACACAAAATAATCACAAAGAGACACAAAACAACCACAAAAACACAAAAAACATTGACAAAGCGAGACAAAACCACTAAAAAAAGACACAAAACAACTACAGACACACAAAACAATCACAAACCCGCACTAATCAACCACAAAGAGATACAAAATGACCACAGACACACAAAACAACTACAAAAAAATGCAAAAGAACCACAAACAGTCAAAAATAAGCCACAGAGCAACACAACAGCTGCAACGAGACAAAAAACAACCACAGAAAGACTCACAACAGTCACAAAATAACACCAGAGACAAAAAAAATACATGTTGTTGTGTGTATGTCTGTGTGTGTGCGTGTGCGTGCGTGTGTGTGTGTGTGTGTATGTGTGTTTGTGCGTCTTGTTGAAGCAGCGATACACAACCTGAAACCGTTCTCTGTGTGTGTGTTTGTGTGTCTGCAGGCCGACCAGCAGTACGCCAGCAGTGTAGCAGACAACCTGAAGCGCCTGTAAGTCCAGCTGCATGATGGGATGCTGTTACCACGGCAACAGACACCAGTGTGTGTGTGTGTGTGTGTGTGTGTGTGTGTAGGTGTGTGTGTGTGTGTGTGTGTGTGTGAACAGCTGGAACGCTGATGAAAAATGAATTCATTCTACTTTCCTCTTTCTACATCCGACTTCTCACCGCTGATCATGTGTGGCTGAGGCAGATGTCTGTTTGTTTATCTGTATGTTTGTTTATCTGTATGTTTGTTTATCTGTCTGTTTGTTTGTTTACCTAACTCCGTCTCTGTCTCAGTTTTCCAGCAGAGATCCAGTCGGGCCTGCTGGAGGTCGTCTCTCCGTCCATCCACTTCTACCCCGACTTCTCCAAACTCAGAGAGTCTTTCGGAGACCCGAAGGAGAGAGTGAGGTCAGCTGGTGTTTGTTTGCTTGCTTGTTTGTTTTTATTCTGTGTGTGTGTGTGTTCAGAAAAGGAAACTCCACCTCTGTGCCAGACTTCATTCAAAATATTCACAATTTTAGATTTGACTTCACTCAGTCCTTGTGTAGCTGCACTGATGTCTATGGAACTAGACTTTAATTAAAATATTCAAAAATTCTACCAAGACCTCTTTGTGGTCATTTTGTCATTGTTTTATGGTTGTTTTTTGGTCGTTTTGAGACTTTTTGAGGTCATTTTGTGGTTGTTTTATGGTTGTTTTTGGCTGTTTTAAGTCTTTTTGAAGTCATTTTGTGGTTGTTTTTGTGGTTGTTTTAAGTCTTTTTGAAGTCATTTTGTGGTTGTTTTTGTGGTTGTTTTGAGTCTGTGATCATTTTGTGGGTTTTTTGCTTGTCTTGTCATCGTTTTATTCACAAAGTGAAACAAAGAGAGACATTACAACTGCAAAGAAACACAAAATAACTGTAAAGACACAAAAAAACAACAAGAGTTCACTTGAAACATTCACAGTTTACATCAAACTGAACAGTCTTTGTGTGGCTGCACAGACATCTGTAGTATAGTACAGAGTGTGTGTGTTGATTTATCAGCAGTAAGTGTGTGTTTGTCATCAGAGTAAGTTGGTGACTGATGGTGTGTATTCCTCTGTGTTTATCTGTCACTGTGTGTGTGTGTGTGTGTGTGTGTGTGTGTGTGTTGTACAGCTCCCCAGGTGTCTGTCAGACTGTCATGGCTAATTCATGATTCTCTGGATCACACTCTGAGAGCTGCTGACACTCACACACACCTACACACACACACACACACACACACACACACACACGCACACACACACACACACACCTACACACACACACACACACACACACACACACACACACACACACACACACACACACACGCACACACACACACACACCTACACACACACACACACACCTACACACACACACACACACACCTACACACACACACACACACACACACACACACACACGTGGCGACGCGCTGACAGGGTCAATATGCAGATTGAGGTGACATCATTTCGGTTAATGAAGTGCAGCTCCGCCTCTTTGGCCGTGTTCCCGTGGTAACGGAGGAGACGGGAGGCAGCAGTGATGGATGAAGAAGGATAAACTTTATTAGCATTAACAGGATGTGTGGCTGCAGCTTCAGTTAGCATCAGGATGAGGAAAGATGTGACCTCAGACTGGCTGGATCTTTGTTCACATTGTCCACAGGTGTCCTCAGATTTGACACTTTCATCCTCTATAGCACCAGACTTCATTCAAAACCCTCCTAGACTTGACTCACAAAACAACCACAAAGAGACAAAATGACCACAAAGACACAAAACAACCACAAAGAGACACAAAACGATGACGTAGAGACACAAAACAACTACAGAGACACAAAATAGGCACAAAGATACACAAAACAACCACAAAGAGACACAAAACAACCAGTGGCACAAAAAAACTGCCAAGAGACACAAAAGAACCACAAAAAAAACCCCAAAAGAACAACAAAGACATGCAAAATGATCACAGACAACCTTTTTGGTAGTTTTGTTTCTATTTATGATTGTTTTGTTTCTTTTGTGGTTGTTTTCCAGTTGATTTCCTAGTTTTGTGGCTGTTCTGTTGAGTCTTTTTGGGCCTGGTTTTATCAGTATTCTCATATATTATCTGTTGCTTTAGCAGAAGGTTTGATTCAGTAAAACCTTGTAGAAATCCTGAACATATAACTGATTTTTAAACTTGTTACTGTAAATACAGTGAATATGCAACACTGTGAAGAACAAATGTCATTATGGAGCGTAGAAATGCTAACTAGGACTCATTAAAAGTGTGTAATTTTGACTTAAGCTGTAGATTTTTTCTTCAGCGTTTCCGTTCTCTTGGTTCTAGCCACAGACTCAGTGACGTGACTGTTGGCGACTTTAAATCTGAGGGGTTTTTGGGGTGAATGATGCCTTTTCTACTTTGGCTAATGAAGTTGTGGGCGGCGTGGAGAGAGCGTGACTTTAACAGGCCTCTGTGATAATTGTCGGTCACGCTGCCTCTGTTTTGGTGCCGGAGGAAGGTCTCAGCTTGCTCTGAAAACACTGCTTCTTGTTGTGTTTCGGGAGGAGAACCGGCTGACTCTCTCTGCCACCGCCTCCTTAAATCGTCCTGCCGAACGCCGCCAGCGAGAGAAGGAGCACGAGACAGGGCTGCTTCTGTGTTAACTTTACGGGTTTCCTATAAAAACCTCTTTTCCCAGGATTGTTCTCAGACCTCGGCGGCCTTGTAAAAAGACTATTGACTCCCCGTAGTAAAAAACAGTCTTTAAACGTGGTGAAGTGCAGCGTGAGGAGATGAGCTGCTGGAGGAGGAGGAGGTTTATTTACGGCATAATAAAGTGAAGGAGGCGACGGTGGAGGAGTGAGACCTCATGTGTTCATCACATGCTACATAAACCCCCTTTTTGTCTGCTTTAACCCTCAAATGCACGAGTGGCTTTTACTGCCGACACCAATGCTAACATCGTATTACTGGAACTGATTTCTGTTGTTTCTGCAGAGTAGTAATCATTTATAGGCTTTATTTCTTGGGTTTATTTCGTGTTTCTACCGTCGGCTGCTTTAACTTCTCACAGAATCGCATCAACCAAACACAAACCAGTCAGGCAGGAATCACAGCTGCAGCTGAGACTCAAAATGACCACGAAATGACCACAGACACACAAAACTACTGCAAAGAGACTCAAAACGACCAAAAGACAACCACAAAATGACTATAAAGAGACAGAAAACAAACAGAGACACAAAATGACCACAGACACAAAAAACAACTGCAAAATGACCATAAAACAACCACAATATGACCTCAAAGAGACTCAAAACGACCACAGACACAAAACAACCACACAATGACCTCAAAAAGACTCAAAATGACCAAAGAAACAACCATAAAACAGCCACAAAATGACCACTTTCATGTTTCCCCCCAGTTCTTTCATAGATTTATTAAAGGTCTTCTGGAAATATGACTGTTGGATTATAAATATACAAATATCACCTTGAGTGATCAGTTTTGTTGATGTAGAAAGTTGTGTTAGTTACATTTTCTTAGTCTCGTGGCCTCTTAAGGTCCCATCAGTCGACTACAGCTGCTGACTCCTGTTTTACAGTTTCAGCTAGCATTGACTGTCCTGTGGTTTTACAGAGAGGACTGGGTTTAGAGATGAACGTGGTTCTACAGACGGGTGGAAGCTGTGATGCTTGCTTTCAGTTTTCAGTTGAAGAAGCTGCAGCAGGAAGCCGATAAGTGGAAGAAAACAGTGTAAACATGGAGCTGTGTTTGCTGTTTGTCTGCACACACACTGATCCCTGACTGCTGTTTCTGGGAGAGACTGAAATTCATGGAGCTTTTTCCATCAGGCAGCTGCAGGTCTGAACGGAGGCCTGCTGCGTTAACACTGCTGCTATCTGAGCGCGCTCAGTCCTCACACCTGGACACAACTCTGCTCCTTCTAAAGCCAGCAGCACCCAAGTCTGTTGGTTTCGCATCTCTGAGTTCGTTTGGAGTCTGATTTGGCTGTTCAGCATCAGTTTGTGGAAATTTTGCATCACATTTTGGTTGTTGTGCATCCCTTTTTAGTTGTTTTACATCTCATTTTGGTCATTTTGTGGGTCTTTATGGTAATTTCATGTCTCATTTTGTTTGTTTTGCATCCAGTTTGTTTATTCTGCATCAGTTTCTGGACATTTTGTGTCCCATTTTTGGTATCGTCTGTCATTTTGTAGTTGTTTTTTCTCATTTTGGTCATTTTACATGTTATTTGATTGTTTGGATCATCGTGTGATTTTTGCATCTTATTTTGGTTAGTTTTTGTTTATTTGTGATTGTTTAGCAGCAGTTTTTTGTTGTTTTTGCTTCACGTTTGGGTTGTTTTGTGACCTCTGAGTGTGCTCTGTGGGATTGTTGTACTGATTTCCGCGCTGGTTCGATGAGTTTATGTCTGCTGTTACTGGTTTCATTGGGAGGATGAGCAGTAAATGTCTGACGCTGTGTTTCCTCGTCTTCCTCAGGTGGAGGACGAAGCAGAACCTGGACTACTGTTTCCTGATGATGTACGCTCAGACGAAGGGAACCTACTACGTCCAGGTAACTTCTGCAGTTGTTTTACGTCTCATTTAAGTCATTCTGTCTCATTTTGGTCATTTTAAATCAAATTTTCTACATTTTATTTCTCTTTGTAGTCATTGTACATTCATCATCTATGGCTGCTTTGTCTTTAATATTTTATGTGTTGCACCCATTTTAGTAAATATTTCTCTTTCTGTTGGTTTTGCAGTTAGTTTTGGCCATTTTGTGTCTCTTTCTTGACATTTTAGAGCATATTTGGGTTGGTTTATGTCACATTTTGGTGGTGCTGCATTTATCTGTGGCTGTTTTGCGTAACTTTGTCACTTTGTGTCTCATTTTCTGTCACTTTGTTGTTGTTTTATATCATATTTTTTGTCGTTTTGTGTTATTTTAGTTATTTTAGGTCATGTTTTTGTCAATTTGTGTCTCCTTGTTGATGTTCTGCATCATATTTTTGGTCATTTTGTGCCATTCTGGTCATTTTGCATCTTTTGTTGGCTGTTTTACCCAACTTTGTCTCTTTGTGCATCATATTTTTGGTTGTTTTGTGTTATTTTGGTTATTGTAGATCATATTTTTGTGAGTTTGTGCCTCTTTGTTGTCATTTTGCATCATATTTTTGGTCGTTTTGTGCCATTCTGGTCATTTTGCATCTTTTGTTGTCAGTTTTGCATAACTTCGTCACTTTTTGTCATTATTTTGTGCCTCTTTGTTGTCATTTTACATCATATTTTGGTCGTTTTGTGTTATTTTAGTTATTTTAGGTCATATTTTTGGCAGTTTGTGTCTCCTTGTTGTTTTGTATCAGGTCATTTTGCATTTTTTGTTGGCTGTTTTGCATAACTTTGTCTCTTTGTGTCGTATTTTGTGTCAGTTTGTTGTTATTTTCGCATCACATTTTTGGTCGTTTTGTGCCATTTTCGTCATTTTGCATCTTTTGTTGGCTGTTTTGCGTCACTTTGTCACTCTGTGTCTTATTTTGTGCCTCTTTGTTGTTATTTTGCATCATATTTTGGTTGTTTTGTGTTATTTTTGGTCATATTTTTGTCAGTTTGTGTCACTTTGTTGTTGTCTTGCATCATTTTTTTTGTCATTTTGTGTTATTTTTTGTTATCTCGGGTCATGTTTTTGTCAATTTGTGTCTCTTTGTGGTCGTTTCACAGCATTTTTTGAATATTGTGTGTCTCATTTTGCTCATTTTGCGTCACTGTGGTTGTGTAGCACCTTTGGTGTCTCATTTTGACGGTATAATTTAGGAGGAGGACCAGGCTTCCCTTTAACGTACCTGTTTACATACAGGTGTGTAACGTGTGTGTTTCTGTTCATGTTGTGTCTCATAAACATCTCATGAAGCTGCAGTTGTGAGTTTAAAGCCTGAACACTAATAAACTGAACACAGACTGATTCTCTCTGAGTCTAATAAAGCACGGCGGCCATTAAAGGGGAGCATCTGTGATGTAATCCTGCTGCTGCTGATGAAACTGTTGCATTGTGGGTAGACTGACAGCGGCGCTAATGGAGATGACTCTGTGGCTTCATCACACAGTCTTTGTTCCCGTTTTAGATTAAAGGAAGAAGAAGAAACCGAGTCTCAGCTCCTCGTCGTCCTCCGACACTCAGGAAACTCCTTTTAACCTGAACACACAAACACACACCCAGCAGACCACAATCACTGCAGAAATAACACAAAGAGACACAACATGACCACAAACACACACACACGGCACTAACAGACACTAAATGGTGCAAGGATAAACCAGGACAAGATGCAAAATAACCACAAAGAAACACAAAAATTAAAAAAGATGCAGAATGAGCATAAAGATTTTCAAAAAGCACTAAAGATACAAAAAAGACACACAGAAAACAAAAAGATGCACATTGTGTGCGAAACAATAAAAAATGAGCACAGAAACTCACAACACAAACAACTAGATGCAAAATTAGCATGAAAAGGCCAAAAACAAGAACAAAAAAAAGTTGCAACATGAGCACAAAATGACTCAAAACTGACAAAAATGTGCAAAATGAACACAAAAAGATGCATGATGAGCATGAAGATTTTCAAAATAAACACTAAAGATGCAAAATGAGCACAAGGAAACACACAAAAAGACAGAAAGATGCACAGTGTATAAAAAATGATGCAAAATGAAGTTAAGAGACTCAAAACTGTCAATAAGATGCAAATGACCTGTTGAGGACAGGGACTAGGACACTAATGACCTGTTGAGGACAGGGACTAGGACACTAATGACCTGTTGAGGACAAGGACTAGGACACTAATGACCTGTTGAGGACTGGGACTAGGACACTAATGACCTGTTGAGGACAAGGACTAGGACACTAATGACCTGTTGAGGACAGGGACTAGGACACTAATGACCTGTTGAGGACAGGGACTAGGACACTAATGACCTGTTGAGGACTGGGACTAGGACAGTAATGACCTGTTGAGGACTGGGACTAGGACACTAATGACCTGTTGAGGACTGGGACTAGGACAGTAATGACCTGTTGAGGACAGGGACTAGGACACTAATGACCTGTTGAGGACAGGGACTAGGACACTAATGACCTGTTGAGGACTGGGACTAGGACACTAATGACCTGTTGAGGACAGGGACTAGGACACTAATGACCTGTTGAGGACAGGGACTAGGACACTAATGACCTGTTGAGGACAGGGAGTAGGACAGTAATGACCTGTTGAGGACTGGGACTAGGACACTAATGACCTGTTGAGGACTGGGACTAGGACACTAATGACCTGTTGAGGACTGGGACTAGGACACTAATGACCTGTTGAGGACAGGGACTAGGACACTAATGACCTGTTGAGGACAGGGACTAGGACACTAATGACCTGTTGAGGACAGGGACTAGGACACTAATGACCTGTTGAGGACTGGGACTAGGACAGTAATGACCTGTTGAGGACTGGGACTAGGACACTAATGACCTGTTGAGGACTGGGACTAGGACACTAATGACCTGTTGAGGACAGGGACTAGGACACTAATGACCTGTTGAGGACTGGGACTAGGACACTAATGACCTGTTGAGGACTGGGACTAGGACACTAATGACCTGTTGAGGACTGGGACTAGGACAGTAATGACCTGTTGAGGACTGGGACTAGGACAGTAATGACCTGTTGAGGACTGGGACTAGGACAGTAATGACCTGTTGAGGACAGGGACTAGGACACTAATGACCTGTTGAGGACAGGGACTAGGACACTAATGACCTGTTGAGGACAAGGACTAGGACACTAATGACCTGTTGAGGACTGGGACTAGGACAGTAATGACCTGTTGAGGACTGGGACTAGGACAGTAATGACCTGTTGAGGACTGGGCCTAGGACAGTAATGACCTGTTGAGGACTGGGACTAGGACAGTAATGACCTGTTGAGGACTGGGACTAGGACAGTAATGACCTGTTGAGGACTGGGACTAGGACACTAATGACCTGTTGAGGACAGGGACTAGGACACTAATGACCTGTTGAGGACTGGGACTAGGACAGTAATGACCTGTTGAGGACTGGGACTAGGACAGTAATGACCTGTTGAGGACTGGGACTAGGACAGTAATGACCTGTTGAGGACTGGGACTAGGACAGTAATGACCTGTTGAGGACAGGGACTAGGACACTAATGACCTGTTGAGGACAGGGACTAGGACACTAATGACCTGTTGAGGACAAGGACTAGGACACTAATGACCTGTTGAGGACTGGGACTAGGACAGTAATGACCTGTTGAGGACTGGGACTAGGACAGTAATGACCTATTGAGGACTGGGCCTAGGACACTAATGACCTGTTGAGGACTGGGACTAGGACAGTAATGACCTGTTGAGGACTGGGACTAGGACAGTAATGACCTGTTGAGGACTGGGACTAGGACACTAATGACCTGTTGAGGACAGGGACTAGGACACTAATGACCTGTTGAGGACAGGGACTAGGACACTAATGACCTGTTGAGGACAAGGACTAGGACACTAATGACCTGTTGAGGACTGGGACTAGGACAGTAATGACCTGTTGAGGACTGGGACTAGGACAGTAATGACCTGTTGAGGACTGGGCCTAGGACACTAATGACCTGTTGAGGACTGGGACTAGGACAGTAATGACCTGTTGAGGACTGGGACTAGGACAGTAATGACCTGTTGAGGACTGGGACTAGGACACTAATGACCTGTTGAGGACAGGGACTAGGACACTAATGACCTGTTGAGGACTGGGACTAGGACACTAATGACCTGTTGAGGACAGGGACTAGGACACTAATGACCTGTTGAGGACAGGGACTAGGACACTAATGACCTGTTGAGGACAGGGACTAGGACACTAATGACCTGTTGAGGACTGGGACTAGGACAGTAATGACCTGTTGAGGACTGGGACTAGGACAGTAATGACCTGTTGAGGACTGGGCCTAGGACACTAATGACCTGTTGAGGACAGGGACTAGGACACTAATGACCTGTTGAGGACTGGGACTAGGACAGTAATGACCTGTTGAGGACTGGGACTAGGACAGTAATGACCTGTTGAGGACTGGGACTAGGACACTAATGACCTGTTGAGGACAAGGACTAGGACACTAATGACCTGTTGAGGACAAGGACTAGGACACTAATGACCTGTTGAGGACAGGGACTAGGACACTAATGACCTGTTGAGGACAGGGACTAGGACAGTAATGACCTGTTGAGGACAGGGACTAGGACACTAATGACCTGTTGAGGACAAGGACTAGGACAGTAATGACCTGTTGAGGACTGGGACTAGGACAGTAATGACCTGTTGAGGACTGGGACTAGGACACTAATGACCTGTTGAGGACAGGGACTAGGACACTAATGACCTGTTGAGGACTGGGACTAGGACAGTAATGACCTGTTGAGGACTGGGACTAGGACAGTAATGACCTGTTGAGGACTGGGACTAGGACAGTAATGACCTGTTGAGGACTGGGACTAGGACAGTAATGACCTGTTGAGGACTGGGACTAGGACACTAATGACCTGTTGAGGACAGGGACTAGGACACTAATGACCTGTTGAGGACAGGGACTAGGACACTAATGACCTGTTGAGGACAAGGACTAGGACACTAATGACCTGTTGAGGACTGGGACTAGGACAGTAATGACCTGTTGAGGACTGGGACTAGGACAGTAATGACCTGTTGAGGACTGGGCCTAGGACACTAATGACCTGTTGAGGACTGGGACTAGGACAGTAATGACCTGTTGAGGACTGGGACTAGGACAGTAATGACCTGTTGAGGACTGGGACTAGGACAGTAATGACCTGTTGAGGACAGGGACTAGGACACTAATGACCTGTTGAGGACAGGGACTAGGACACTAATGACCTGTTGAGGACAAGGACTAGGACACTAATGACCTGTTGAGGACTGGGACTAGGACAGTAATGACCTGTTGAGGACTGGGACTAGGACAGTAATGACCTGTTGAGGACTGGGCCTAGGACACTAATGACCTGTTGAGGACTGGGACTAGGACAGTAATGACCTGTTGAGGACTGGGACTAGGACAGTAATGACCTGTTGAGGACTGGGACTAGGACACTAATGACCTGTTGAGGACAGGGACTAGGACACTAATGACCTGTTGAGGACTGGGACTAGGACACTAATGACCTGTTGAGGACAGGGACTAGGACACTAATGACCTGTTGAGGACAGGGACTAGGACACTAATGACCTGTTGAGGACTGGGACTAGGACAGTAATGACCTGTTGAGGACTGGGACTAGGACAGTAATGACCTGTTGAGGACTGGGCCTAGGACACTAATGACCTGTTGAGGACAGGGACTAGGACACTAATGACCTGTTGAGGACTGGGACTAGGACAGTAATGACCTGTTGAGGACTGGGACTAGGACAGTAATGACCTGTTGAGGACTGGGACTAGGACACTAATGACCTGTTGAGGACAAGGACTAGGACACTAATGACCTGTTGAGGACAAGGACTAGGACACTAATGACCTGTTGAGGACAGGGACTAGGACACTAATGACCTGTTGAGGACAGGGACTAGGACAGTAATGACCTGTTGAGGACTGGGACTAGGACACTAATGACCTGTTGAGGACAGGGACTAGGACACTAATGACCTGTTGAGGACAAGGACTAGGACAGTAATGACCTTTTGAGGACTGGGACTAGGACAGTAATGACCTGTTGAGGACTGGGACTAGGACACTAATGACCTGTTGAGGACAGGGACTAGGACACTAATGACCTGTTGAGGACTGGGACTAGGACACTAATGACCTGTTGAGGACAAGGACTAGGACAGTAATGACCTGTTGAGGACTGGGACTAGGACAGTAATGACCTGTTGAGGACTGGGACTAGGACAGTAATGACCTGTTGAGGACTGGGACTAGGACACTAATGACCTGTTGAGGACAGGGACTAGGACACTAATGACCTGTTGAGGACAGGGACTAGGACACTAATGACCCGTTGAGGACTGGGACTAGGACAGTAATGACCCGTTGAGGACAGGGACTAGGACAGTAATGACCTGTTGAGGACTGGGACTAGGACACTAATGACCTGTTGTCTCCTACAGCTAGAGGACGACATCGTGGCTCGGCCCAACTACTTCACTACCATGAAGAACTTCGCCCTGCAGCAGCCGTCTGAGGAGTGGATGATCCTGGAGTTCTCTCAGCTCGGCTTCATTGGTGAGTCGCTGCTAGCAGTTAGCAGTTAGCATCACTAGCAGTTAGCATCGCTAGCATTTAGCATCTCAGTGTTTCGTCTTTACAAACCCAGAGCTGAGGAATTCATTTTTGGTGTGTTTGATGAAGTTTGAGTCATTTAGGGTCATTTCTGAGTCATTTTATTCGAGCTTTGAGTCTTTCTGGACAATTTTGAGTCATGTTGGATTCAGTTTTAGATATTTTGGGCAAATTTTGAGTAATTTTCTGCTAATTTGTTGTTGTTTAGGCTACATTGTGGGTCATTTAGGGTCATTTATTAATCATTTTAGACAATCGATGTCTTTACAAACCCAGAGCTGAGGTAGAACAGGGAGCATTGTTTTGTTGTGGAGGTGAAGAACCAGCGAGGCGACGGATTTCCAGCTTCATCAGAATTAAACCTGCAGGTTAACTGAAGCATCAGCCTCTGTCTGATCGGTTCTGTAATTATTCTGTCGAGGCTAATCAGTGGGTCTTACTGGATCTGATGAAGGAAACATTAAGGGAGGCAGGAACCGTGGAGCTCAGAGGTCCATGAACTCAGTCCTCCCACCCGACCCGATCAGAACCAGCTGGTATTTTATTTACAGTAACGTTAACGTATTTACTGAAGCCGTGCAAAGTTTCACCATCATACTATGAATATTTCAGAGTTACAGGTCAATGAAGTTCTCTTTGTAGTCGTTTATGTCTGTCCTGGCCAGGAATACCACAGTCAATGTATCGTCCTGACAGTGAACTATGGAGGCTTCTTGTGTCTCTTTGTGGTTGTTTTGTGTCTCTGTAGTTGTTTTGTGTCTCTTTGTAATTGTTTTGTACATCTGTGATGTTATTGTTTGTCATTTTGTATCTTTTTGCAGTCATTTTATTTATATTTGCGTGCATTTTATCTTTCTTTATGGCCGTTTTGTGTCTCCTGGGGCTTGTTTTGTGTTTCTTTTTAGTTGTTTCATGTCCTTTAGTGGTTATGTTTTTTTTCTTTATGGATGTTTTTTTGTGTCTTTGAGGTCATTTTGTGTTCCTTTGTCGTCATTTTGTGTCTCTTTGTGGCATGTTGTGACTCTATAAGTATTTTGTGCATCTTTTTTGCCATTTACAGTGAAACTAGAATAAGTGACAACTCTTAAAAGTGTTAAAGTTTCCTGAATGAAGCTGTGCAGAAATGTGTAATTAGTGAGTAGTTTTGGTGTGTTTGTGTTGCCTCTGCTCGAAGCCTCCTCCGTCTGTAGCAGTTAAACATTTTAAGCGTGGATTATTGATCACGCAGCGGGACAACGATCAATTGTGTTGTTCCTGCGAGGCTGAGAGAATCCAGATGGATGGTTTTCATGTGTTTAACCGCAGCCTCAGATGTGAGTCTGATGATGAAACTGTTGCATTGTGGGTCGGCTGACAGTGAAGTTAATGCAGGAGTGTGTGTCGCATCACCGTCAGCACACACTCTTTGTTCTGTTAGAGTCTGACAGCAGACGGTGAAGCGAGATCGTCCAATTAATTAATTGCATTAATATGACTGATATTAGACCAGAACTTTGTTATTGAATATAGATTATAGATTAAAACCAGAAACACAATCAGCTCAGTCAGTTCTTACGTCTTTCTGTGGTCATTTGTGGTTGTTTTGTGTCTCTGTGATAATTTTGTGTCTCTGTGGTTGTTTTGTGTCTCTTTGTAGTTGTTTTGTGTCTCTGTGTCTTTTTGAGGCTATTTTGTGTCTCTTTGAGGCTGTTGTGTGTCTCTTTGTGTCAGTTAGACTAATTTTGAGTCATTATTGACATTTATTGTCATTTAGGACACATTGTGAGTCATTTAGGGACATTTATTCATCATTTTAGACAATTTAGTCATGTTGGAATAGATAGATAGACAGACAGACAGATAGATAGACAGATAGACAGATAGATAGACAGATAGACAGATAGATAGACAGATAGACAGATAGATAGACAGATAGATAGATAGATAGACAGATAGATAGACAGATAGATAGACAGATAGATAGACAGACAGACAGATAGATAGATAGATAGACAGATAGATAGACAGATAGATAGACAGACAGACAGATAGATAGATAGATAGACAGATAGATAGACAGATAGATAGATAGATAGACAGATAGATAGACAGACAGATAGACAGACGGACAGACAGACAGACAGACAGACAGATAGACAGACAGACAGATAGATACTTTATTGGGGAAACTCAGGTTTCTGGATGAAATTTCGACCATCCTGAGTCCCGCTGGAGGACTTCCTCCTCTGCTGTGGTTGTTTCTGTCGTCTCGGCTCTTGGTCTGGTTAGAAACAGGATCTGAAGCGGAGACGGAGGTGAATACAGATGCAGCAGAACCTCGTCTCTGAGCTGGATGATGCTGATTTCACACCTGGATGTTTGTGCTTCGTTCTTCCTCCCCGACCTGCAGCCGCTATAATAAATCCATGAGCTGACTCGCTGCATTAAGTCAGATGGAGGCCGGAGCTGCAGGCTGCTCTCTAATTCAGCTGCTGCTAAGTTTAGCTGCAGTCCGGCTGCTCGGGGTCTGCAGGGTTTTACTGCGACGCCCTCCGGAGGCCGAAACGTCCGAACGCATCAGGAGCTCCTGGTTCCTCCTGCTTCAGTCTGCTGACCTATAATCCACCGAGAAGCTTCCCGAGAATCAGACGAACCGAGCAGCTATTATATATTATAAACATGAGGCCGGTCCAATCAGCAGCACTAAATATCTGAAACTACGATTCCCAGCATGCAGTGCAGCAACAAACACCTGAAGCTTCCAGTAAAAACAGCTTCAGTCTGAAGGATGTTTGGGAAAATAAAATGTTCTCAGTCATTTCAAATTTAAAGACAAGATTTATAGACAAATTTTAATTAATTGTGGACATTCAAGACACATTTTGACTCCTTTAGGACACATTTTGAGTAATTCTAGACATTATTTTGTCCTTTAAGATTAATTTTGAGTCATTTTAGACAATTTTTCTGTTGTTTTGAGTCATTTTTTTTATCATTTAGACAAATTTTGAGTGAATTTGGAATAATTTTATACATTTTTGTTGTCATTTTGGACAGGATTTGAGTCATTCCTGATACATTGTGAATCATTTAGGACAAATTTTTAGTAATTCCAGGCATTATTTTGTCATTTAAGATGAATTTTGAGTAATTTTAGACCAGTTTTGAATTATTTTGAGCCGTTATTTTTGTCATTTAGAAAAATTTCGAGACATTTTTGTAAATTTTTTTTGTCATTTTGGACAGGATTTGACTCATTCAGGAAACATTTTGACTAATTCAAGACATTATTTTTGTCTTTCTGGAAGAATCTGAATTGTTTTAGTTATTTTTTTTTAGTAATTTTGAGCAATTTTTTGTCTTTTAGACAAATTTTGAATAATTTTGGAAATGATTTTGTCCCTTTAGAGGAATTTGGAGTATTTTAGACCATATTTGATTTGTTTTGAGTCATTGTTTTGCCATTTAGACTAATTTTAAGTCATTTTGGACAGGATTTGAGTCATTCAAGATACATTTCGAATAATTTAGGACACATTTAGAAGGAATTTTGAGTCATTTTAGTTCATTTTTGAGTTGTTTTGAGTCGTTTTCTGTCACTTGGACGGGTATAGAGTCATTCAGGACAGCACTGAGGCCCAGACATTCACAGATATCTTGTTTTTAAACCCTTAAACATCCTCCGGTGTCCGTCCCAGATTCCAGGCTGTCTCTGATTGGTCACAGCTGCTCGGGGATTTGAACCAGCAGCCTTTCACTAATTAGCGTGTCTGCTGCTGAAGAGTTCACGGCTGAATAACCTGAACCCTCCGTCTGTGGCTGCAGGGAAGATGTTCAAGTCCGTGGACCTGTCGCTCATCGTGGAGTTCATGCTGATGTTCTACAAAGACAAACCCATCGACTGGCTGCTCGACCACATCATGTGGGTCAAAGTGTGCAACCCGGAGAAGGACGCGGTGAGTTCCACCCTGAATAACGTCTTTAACTCACCCATCTAATGTCTGAATGTTACTTTAAATAAGTCACATTAGTGCAATACAACACAATAGCTGGAAGACAAACCTGAGTCAAAGGAGGAAATGAGATAATAAGAAGGAAAAAGTTGGAATCTTGGTCAAATGAGAAGAAGTTGATCTGCAGCAGAATTATTCAATATAAGAATCTAAAGTTCCACCTGAACCTCCTCAGAACATCTGGTTCTCCATCTCCAGTAACTTTATCAATGATCAGAGTTCTACCTTCAGGCTGGGAATATTTTCCTTGAAGTCCATGGAGGTGGGCCTCAAAACAACAGAAAGGAGGCAAAAAAAGAGACACAGTGTGACAAAAACTACACAAAAATGAGGAACAAATTGACAAAAGCAAAACACAAAATGACAAAAAATACAACACAAATGAGATGAAAAAAAGACACAAAATGACAAAAATTAGACATAAATGGACAAAAACCTGACCAAAAATGCCAAAAATCTAACACAAAATGACACAAAAATGGTCTACAATGGCTTAAAATTTGTCTAAAATGACAAAAAAATTGTCCAAAATTTTTCAATATTGGTCAAAAATGGCTCAAAATGACAAAATATGTCTAAAATTACACAAAATTATTAAAATTTGCCCAAAAATGACAAAAACCTTGCAAAATGACTCATTATTTCCCCCAAATACTTTTATTTATATATATATATATATATATATATATATATATATATATATATATATATATATATATACATATATATATATATATATATATATATATTCACAGTGAAAACGTCCACATTTTTAACATTTTTGGAACATTTTTGAACATTTTTTGGTGTAAAAAAAGAAATCTTTAAAAAATTCTTTAAGGACATTCAGAAAAAAATTAACCAAAATCCAGCGAATTTCCCTGGATTTTGGTTGATTTTTATGTGAATGTTCTTAAAGAAAATATCAGAAGTTTTACTGATATATATGTAATAACTTTAGATATTTTTTAGGATTTTTTTTGGAAGATGTTTTATCATTTTTTATCATCATTTACAAATTTTACTTTTAAAATTTTTTTTAGTTTTAAATTTTTCTTTCTTGCCAAATTTGGGGGATTTATTGATTTTTTTAAAAATAAAACTTTTAAGGGAAGTTTTTAAGGAATTATTGGAATTTTCTTCCTGAAGGTTTTGCAAATTTTCACAAATTTGGGGAATTTTTTTGCAGAATTTTTGGGTTTTTTTCAGACAAGGAAACAATATTTTTTGGTGTAAATGTGGACAACAGGAGGGTTAAAAGTGATAAATCTGGATCCACCTCTATGGACTTGAAGGAAAATATTCCCAGTATGAAGGTAGAACTCTGATCATTGATAAAGTTACTGGAGATGGAGAACCAGATGTTCTGAGGAGGTTCAGGTGGAGATGAATGACTCCACTTGTGATCAGAACCTTTTCCATCCTGAAGAACGAGGATCCAGATGAAGGACAGTTTCAGGATGATTTAACTCCACAGCTGCTGTCAGAATGTTGAGGGTTGGTTAGGTTCCTGGTTGAGGTCCTTCTTCGCGCTCAGAGCTTCATCCTGGTCGTTTGTAAATCCTTCCTGTCTCCATCAGAAACACTGTGACCGGCAGAAAGCCAACCTGAGGATTCGCTTCAAGCCGTCGCTCTTCCAGCATGTCGGGACTCACTCGTCTCTGGCTGGGAAGATCCAGAAGCTCAAGGTAGGAGGCCACGTTCTGCTGGAGGTCAGGGTTCTCCTGTAGATAGAAAAACACAAGTAGCCTCACTGTAGAGGAACATGTCTCCAGATGTTCTCACTTTGCACATCTTTCTCTTGGTTTAGAGGCTTGCTATGTTGATTTTTGCTCTTTTTTTGTTGATTTTGTGTCTCTTTGTGCAAATTTAGTGTCATTCTGTTGATTTTTACATCTTTCTGTTGGTTTTACATCCTCTTGTGCTCATTTTGCACCTATTTATCGTGACTATGTGTCTCTTTCTGCTCATTTTGCATCCCTTTCTGTTCATTTTATCTTTGCACATCTTTCTGTTAGTTTTATGACTCTGTGTTGAATTTGCATCTTTTTTGTTGATTTTACATCTTTCTGTTGGTTTTACATCCCCTTGTGCTCATTTTGCATCCCTTCTTTGTTGTTTTACATCGACTATATTCCAGTATATTTCAGTGACTTTTTAAGTATATTTCAGTATATTTTTGTGTTTTTAAATATATCTCAGTGTAATCCACTATATTCCACTATATTTCAGTGTTTTTTGGGTATATTTCAGTATATTCCAGTATATTTAAGTGTTTTTTTGGATATATTTCATTATATTGAAGTGATTTTTTTAAGTATATTCCAGTATATTTAAGTGTTTTTTTGGATATATTTCATTATATTGAAGTGATTTTTTTAAGTATATTCCAGTATATTTCTGTGTACTCCAGTCCGTCCTGGTTGTCTCCAGCAGTAAACACTTTCTGTCTCTGGAGGATGGAGATTGAAAACCTCTGCAGTCGGTTTCTCCGGCTGCCAGCAGCTTAAAGCCTCTGATTACTGCGTTAAGAACGATGATATTAGCTGCTGACTGCTGCTGCAATCTGCTCTAATCAATCGGTTATTGATCGGAGCAGCAGACTGAAGCAGCAGGCTTCTAGTGGTAGAAAACCAGAGCAGAGGTTTAGAGTCGAACTGCAGAGAGAAGCAGGATTCATCTGCAGAGAAATCAAAAGTTTGACCTAAAACAACTCACTGGAGGAAGAAAACAAATTAAATACACACCGAGTTCAGTTTATCCAAGTAAAACCAGCGATTAAATGACCATAAATCATTAGATTTCTGTGTTAATTTCCCACAAAATGACTTTGAAATCCCTTAAAACGAGCTCAGAAGTGTTTGAAATCTGTCCAAAAAGACTCAAAATGATAAAAAGTAAATCAAAAATGATCCAAAATTACTTGAAAATGTTCCTAGTCACTTTAAATTTGTTTAAAATGTCTCAGAATTGATGTGAAATGGCTTAAAATTAGTCCAAAAAGACAAAGTCTTCCCCCAAAACTATTGGAAATTTGCCTGAAATTACTTAAATATGTCCATAGAAGCTGACTGGTTGATAAATTTCTGATCAGGTCAGATAGATGTAGATCATAAATGACTGGAAACGTGTTCAAAATGACCAAAAGATTGTCCATAATGACCCCAAATCTGTACAAAATAACAAAAGAAATCTCTAAAATGACTTAAATGTTGTCCAAGATTGGGAAAAATAAAAAATAAAAATCCAAAATGATAGCGATTTGTCCAAAATGACTCAATTTTATTCAAGAATTTGTTCAATCTGACTCTAAATTTGTTTAAAATGAGTAAAAATGCGTCCAAAATAACAAACTAATTGTCCAGAATGATGCTAAATTTGTCCAGAATGACACAAAAATATCTTAAATAACTCAAATATTGTCCAAAATTACAAGAACAAAAAATTCTAAATTATTTTATCCAAATTTATTCAAAATTTCTTTAGAATGATTTGACATGTGTTTAAAATTACAGAAAATTTGTCTGGAATAACAGAAAAATAGTCCACAGTGATGCTAAATTTGCCCCAAATTACTCAATTTTATCCAGAAAGACTCAAAAATGTGTCCAAACTCACTCCAAGATTGACATAAATGAATCATAATTAGTTTAAAATGACTCAAAACGTCCAAAATAACAAAGTAGTTGCCCAGAATGATGCTAGATTTATCCAAAATGACACCAAAATCTCTCAAATTTTGTCCAAATTTACTAAAAAAAAAAAAAATGTCAAAACAACACAATTTTATTCAAACTGACGTCAAAACTGTCATAAATGAATCAAAATGAGTTTAAAATGACTAAAAATGAGTTTAAAAAGACTAGAATTGTTCAGAACAACAAGCTAATTGTCCAGAACGATGCTAAACTGTGTGTCTTTTCTTGTCTTGTGTCTCCGTCCAGGACAAGGACTTCGGGAAGCAGACGCTCCATAAAGGCCACGCCAACCCTCTGGCTGAGGTCACCACCAGCCTGAAGACCTACCAGCACTTCACCCTGGAGAAGGCCTACCTGGGCGAGGACTTCTTCTGGGCCTTCACCCCGGTGGCCGGAGACTTCATCCGGATACGATTCTTCACGCCGGTCCGCATCGAGAGGTCGGTACCGGCAGGAAGTGGCTGGAAACGGGTCATTGATATCGATCAACAAGGACAGGAGATCAGCAGGATGGTCAACATTACTGGAAATTTGTTCAGAATGACACAAAATTAGTTCAAAAATACCCAGAAAGAGTTTGTAACGTAGAAGGTGTTTGGTATCTCATTATCAATATTGATCAATACGTCCAAAATAAATGTCCAAAATTATCCAGAATGACTTAAAACATGTTAAAATGACAAACGTTTGTTCAAAATGATTCAAAATTTCTCTCAAATGACTTAAACCTTGTCTGAAAACACAACAAATTTGCCCCCCAAAAAACTAAATTTGTCCAAAAATGGTCAGAAACTGTTTGTAAAGTAGACGGTTATTGGTGTCTCATTATTGATATCGATCAATTTGTCCAAAATTAGCTGTATTTACCCAAACTATACATCCAGAATTTTTAAAAATGTATCCTAAATCACTCTTAAAATGTTCCAAAACAACTTAAAATGTGTCCAAAATGGCAAACATTTGTCTTAAATGATCCAAAATTCATTCAGTGACCCCAAATGTGTCTTACATCACTTCTAAAACGGCAAAAAATGTGTCCATAGTAAACAAAATTCATCCGAAAACGTTCCCAAACTGTCTAGAGTGTTAAAGGTTACTGGTGTCTAATCAATCAATATTCATCAATACGTCCAAAATACTTTAAATTTGCCCAAACTATGCGTCAATGAGTAAAGATTTGTCCAAAACTACTTAAAATGTGTTTTAAAAGGCAAAAAATTTGCCCAAAATGATTCAAAGTTCATCCAAACTGACTCATTTTGTCTCCAAACTCTCACTAACTTCTTCACGTTAAAAGGGTTTTTCTGTGTCCTTTCGTTTCAGGTTTTTCTTTCGCAGCGGAAACATCGAACATCCGGGAGACAAACTGTTCAACACGTCGGTGGAGGTTCTGCCCTTCGATGTGAGTCTGACTCCAACAGGATCTACTTTCTGTCCGACCTGATCACAGACGGATTCATCCGCCGCTTTCAAAATGTTAAAAATGACTTGAAATGATTCTGAATGAAACTGAAAAATGGGTCAGAATGACTCATAACTCAAAAATCTGTTTATTTTGCATCCAAAATAGTCCAGAAACATTTTTTGAAATGTTAATATGACTTAAAACATGAACGAAAAGACTTAGAAAAAATCCTGAAATAACCAATATTTGTCCAAATTTACTCAGATATCATCCAGAATTATTAAATACAGCATTAACCTGTCAAAAATGAAGACGCTCTGTCTAGAAAGTTGAAATATGATTTAAACCTCCAACATGTGTCCAGAATTACTTGAAATACGCCCAAAATCATTCAGAATTTGTCTGAAATTACTCAGAATTGTTTCAGAATGGCTCAATGTTTCACCGTGATGGCTACAAATTATCCAAAAATGATGTGACATCGATCAAACATGACTCCAAAATATCCAAAATAACTTCAGAATGACTCAGAATTTTAATTATGAATGGCAAAAACCTGTTAGAATAATACAAACCCATCCAGAAAGACTGGACTCTGGTTCAAAATGACAAAAACCAACAAAAAACCCTCAAATGTTGTCCAAAATGATAAAAATTCATACAAAAAAAGGCTCAAATCTTGTCCAAAATGATAGAAACCAAACCAAAAAGGACTTGACTCACCATGTTGGTCCAACGTTTCTACTGCGCTGTCATGTGACCAGCTAGTGACTCGTCCACGAAGCAGTGATTTTCAGATGCGCCGCGTTTCCATGCAGGAAAAACAGATCCTGTGGACACGAACTGAAACTTTCTCTTTTATTACAAAAACAGTTCAGCAAAAAGTATTTCTGAAAGCATTTGAGGCGAGAAATAATCTGCTGAATCTGTCCTCGAAAAAAATCGTTTTATTTAAAGCTGCATGAAGTGTTTGGTCTTCGTTTTTCAAACTGAAGCTTCATGTTTTATTTGTCGTTTCTCAAACTGAAGCTTCAAGTTTTATTTGTCGTTTTTCAAACTGAAGCTTCAGGTTTTATTTGTCGTTTTTTAAACTGAAGCTTCAGGTTTTATTTGTCGTTTTTTAAACTGAAGCTTCAGGTTTTATTTGTCGTTTTTCAAACTGAAGCTTCAGGTTTTATTTGTCGTTTTTCAAACTGAAGCTTCAGGTTTTATTTGTCGTTTTTCAAACTGAAGCTTCAGGTTTTATTTGTTGTTTTTCAAACTGAAGCTTCAGGTTTTATTTGTCGTTTTTCAAACTGAAGCTTCAGGTTTTATTTGTCGTTTTTCAAACTGAAGCTTCAGGTTTTATTTGTTGTTTTTCAAACTGAAGCTTCAGGTTTTATTTGTCGTTTTTCAAACTGAAACTTTAGGTTTTATTTGTTGTTTATTTGCTGAGTCATTCGCTGAGTCACACTGATGGATCTGAGGTTCTGATTAGAGATTAGAGACGTGGATCCTGCTGAGATCCGCCTCAGAACTGGATGAAAGAGACGAGGAATCAGGGATGCAGGAGGCGGTTACCGTGGAAACGGTGACCAGGGGGACGGATTGCTGACAGCACATAAAGCAGCTCCGCTTTTCTGCAGAAATTCTCCTCAAACATCAACAAATCTGGTCAAATGAACAGAATTATTTTAGTTTGTTTGTCTGTAAAGTTGTTAAAGAGGTTTGGTTTGTCTGTAGTGACTTGGAAGAGTTTATATTTTTCCATAGTGGAGAATAACGACAACAGCAGCTGCAAAGAGATGGAAAACTACTACAACAACACACACAACGGTAAAGACACACAGATCGACAATAAAAACACACAAAATTAAAACAAGGACACATATAATGACGCATTGAACAGTTCAGAAACACACAAAACAGCCGCAAAGAGACACAAAACAACCACAAATACACATTAAAGACTTCAAAAACAAACAAATCAACTACAAAAACACACAAAACAGCTGCAAAGAGACATAAAACGACTACACAGATGCACGAAACGGCTCAAAAACACACAAAACAACTACAAGTACACACAAAACTGTTGAAAAACACACAATACAGCCACAAAAGCACACAACACAGCTACAAAAACACACAAAACAGGTGCAAAGATGCATTAAACTGTTAAAAAATACAAAACAACAGTAAGGACACAGAAATCAATTGCAAAAACACACAAAACGGCGACAACAGAAAACTACAACAAAAACTGACAAAATAGCTGGAAAAGCAACAAATAATAGACACAAACCAACATGTGAAACCTGGAAGAAATGTCAGATTTGAGTTTTTCACTGGAAAACAAACAAACTGTGGAAACATTTTATTTTCAGGAAAACTTTGTATTTAAAGTTTTTGATGTTTCATTATCTGATTAATCCAGACCTTAATAAACTAATAATGATAATAATAATAATAATAATAAACTAATAATAATAATAATAAAGAGAAAAATTAAAACATGTCTCATTTTATCTGCTGCTGTTTTTCAGAACATCCAGGCAGAGAAAGAAGCTCTGACAGAAGGACGAGAGAAAACACCCAAATACCACCGGACTGAAGACGGATTCATCAGGATAGGTGACACAACGACACACAGACACACAAAATGAGCACAGAACTGCCACAAAGAGACACTCAACACGTACACAGACACACAAAACTGCCAACAAAAGACACAGAATAAATACAGAGACACAACCTGACCACAAAGAGACACACAACAGGAACAAAAACACACAAAGCTGTTTCAAAGAGTAACAAAACAACCTTAAAACACACTACATAGATGTGTAAAGACACAAAAGGAACACAAAAAGGCTCAAAACACCCCCAGAGACACAACCTGACCACAAAAATACACAAAACAGCCTGAAAAACAAACAAAACCACTACGGAAATTAAAAAGAAACACAAAATTTCAAAAAACAAACACAACATAAACACAAAGAGACACAAAATGACCAAAAGTGTATACAAAGCCACCACAAATAGTCACGCAACAAATACAGAGACACAAACTGACCACAAAAAGACACAAACCAGGAACAAAAGCACACAAAACTGTTTCAAAGAGTAACAAAACAACCAACTAACGAACCAAACGGCTGCAAAAAGACACAAAATGAACACAAACGGACAAAACAAACACAAGAACATACAAAATGACTGAAAAGAGACACAAAACAACCACAAAGAGATGCACAACAACCACAAAGAGACACACAATAACTACAAAGAGATACACAATAACTATAGAGACACAAAACAACCACAGAGACACAAAACAACCACAAAGAGACACAAAACAAAAAAATTGGCAGCAAAGAGATGGAAAATAACTACAAAGAGGCACTAAATGATTACAGAGAGACATAAAACTACAAAAAGACACAAAACAACTACAAAGAGACAAAGACACGAGTCCAAAGAGACTCATCTCCCCATTTTAAAGTGACAAATAAGAACCAAATTGCTGAAATTAATGAGCCAGTTCATGGTGAACATTTAAACATTAATGTGAAGTCTGACCATTTACCTTTATTTAGATTCTCTCTGCTCCACGTCTGGATTCTCTTCTGTATTTTAATCTGTAAACAAACCCAGTTTTTATGGTTTTAAGTGAAGAAACGGCTTTTATTTCACCTGGACACAGCGAGGATGTGAGGACAGCAGGCGACCGGACTTCATAAATTACCAGCAGCTCTTTATCCCCTTCATCAATTTTTCAGATGAGTCGGCCGATCGATCGGCTCCTCCACTCTATTAATTTCAGCCTCCAGGACTCCAGCGTTTCAGAGGAAAACCAGCCGACTGAGAGTCTGACGGCTCTGGAAACGAAGCAGTTCAGGGGTGGAGTGAGACGAAACTCAACCAAAGTCACTCTCTGGTGTTTTTACCGTGTTCGGATGAAGAGATTTGATTCATTTACACAAAACAAACCAAAATAGACACAAAACAACCACAAAGAGACATAAAACTACCACAAACAGACATGAGCAACCTCAAAGAGACAATAAATAGTAGCCACATGAAAAACTAAAATTAAAAAACAGACCACAAAATGATTAGAAAATGACGGCTACAAAATGACAAAAATAATGACTAACGGACACACAAGACAACCTTAAAGTGGCACAAAATGATTCAAAAGAGACACAAAATGACTCTAAAGAGACACAAAGAACCACAAAGAGACACAAAATGACTCTAAAGAGACACAAAGAACCACAAAGAGACACAAAATGACCACAGAGAGACACAAAGAACCACAAAGAGACATAAAATGACAACAAAAGCCAAAAAATGACCACAAAAAGACACAAAACAACCTCAAAGAGACAAAAAATAAATACAGAAACACAAAATGACCACAAAGTGACCACAACAAAATAACTACAAAGAGACACAAAATGACCACAGAAAAACACAAAACGACCAGAAAGAGACACAAAACGACCAGAAAGAGACCCCTGAACACACTAACGTAGGAATAAATACCAACATTGCTGTAATGTTTTTTCATTTAATAATTAGCAACATGTTGATCGTTCAGAGCGACATTTAATCCTTTTACCAAACCTTATATATAACCTGTATCCGTCAATAAATGAAAAACACAAAAGAGAGAGAGTGTGTGCCTGCGTGTGTGTGAGTGCGTGAGTGACAGTTTTTATTGTGTTTCTGAGAAAAGCTCTCAGACAGCGGGACTCGTGTGGCTGGATGCTGAGTGGAGGCTTTAATACCGCAGTAATATCAGATAATACCCAGCCACAAACAATAACACGCCCAGACGCTGCTCTTTGTTGGGATTACTGCTCCGTCGTACCTGGAAGCATCGCATCATCATCATCATCATCATCATCATCATCATCATCATCATCATCATCATCATCATCATCATCATCATCATCATCATCAGCAGCATCATCATCATCATCATCATCATCATCATCATCATCATCATCATCATCATCATCATCATCATCATCATCATCATCATCATCATCATCATCATCATCATCATCATCATCATCAGCAGCAGCAGCAGCAGCAGCAGCAGCAGCAGCAGCAGCAGCAGCAGCAGCAGCAGCAGCAGCAGCAGCAGCAGCAGCAGCAGCAGCAGCAGCAGCAGCAGCAGCAGCAGCAGCGTAATCCCAGTCAATACATCCTGGCAGGGATTACAACCAGTATGAGACACAGTGGGGTCAATGATGGAGTCTGTCTGGATGGATGTAATGGGTCCTAATCACCATTAATAACACGGAAAAGACACAAGCAGAGCAAGTAGATGATGGATAATACACACAAAGAGACACAACACAGCCACAAAGTGATGCTAAACAATCACAGAGACACAAAACAACCACAAAGCAATGCTAAACAACCACAAAGAGGCACAAAACAGCCACAAAGAGACACAAAATAACCACAGAGACACAAAACAACCAGAAATAGACACAAAACAACCACAAAGAGACACAAAACAACCTTGGCATCTTAAAAAAATCTTTATTAACAATAATATAAGAATGAAAACAAGACCACATCTGTAATATTTGTTCTTCAGTTCGGCTCAGTGTTGGAATCACAAGATCAAAAACCTCCCAAAGACCAAATGGACGGCAGTTTAATAATTTTAGTGATTAAATCGGCTCAGAGTGTGTTCACCCTGCAGGATGTCTTCTACACAAACTGTCCTCTGGATGTTTTCAGGAACGTTCCAGAACGGGATCGCAGAGGGTGAGGTGGATCCGTCCTTCGGTCCTCTGGAGGCCATGCGTCTGTCCGTGGTGACCGACTCCCCGGTCTGGGTGATCCTCAGCGAGGTAACGGGTTCTCACAGAGGTTCTGGGTTCCTCACAGCAACCGTTAGAGACTCTGGGTGCTAAAAAATGACCCCAAATTACTTAAATTTGACTCCGCAGTTACCCAGAACGTGTCAAATAATAGTTCAAATGTGCCCAAAACACAGTGTTCAAACACTTTTCCCAAAAATAACTCGAAATTTGTCCACAACAATGTCAAACTTGTCAAAATCAGTTGAAAATGTGTAAAAGAATGACAAATATTCATTCAAATGACTCAATATTTGACCTAAAATTTATTTTTAAAGGCTCAAAAATGATCAAGAATTTAAAAAATGTGTTCAGAATGACCAATAGAATGACCAATAAAATGTCCAAAATGCCACAAAAATAGTCATAAATCACAAAAAATGGTCCAAAATGACCCAGGAATTGTTGCAAATGACATGAAATGGAAGAAACCTATTTAAAACTTGTCCCAAAACTTTCCAAAGTAACGACTGTTCAGAATGGCAGAAATCGGTCTGATTTGTTCAACAGTTGTCCAAAATTATTCAAAAATTGTCCACAATTATTTTATATTTGTCCCGAATGATCATGATATTTGTCCAAAATGACTCAATATTTGATCTACTTTGAAATTATTTGAAATTAGTTCTAAATGACTCAAGAACTGTCCAAAATATTTTAAAAAATGCTCTAAAATGACCAAAGAACTGTTAAAAATGACAGAATGTGTCTACAAAACAACTGAAAAAGTGTCCAAAATGACTCGAAATATCAGAAATAGTCCAAAATTCCTCATAATTTGGCCAAAAATGTCTCAAAAGTGAAATGAAACAGTCTCCAAAATGACCAAAAAAAGTTCAAAATGGCTTAGCATGAGAAAAAAATGGTTGAAAATGTCTTAAAATTCGTTCACAATTACTCAAAATTTGTCCAAAATAGTAAAAATGTTTTTAAAAAAGATAATATAAATCTGTCCTAAATTACAAATATTTCTCCAAAATTACTTTGAATAAATTAAAATAATAACAATGTGAACTTTTCTGGTATTTTACTGTAATTTTACAGGACGTTTCGGCACAGTTTTGAATGATCAGATTCATTTTATTAATTTTATAATTTTTACTATTTTCTTCTTTGGGCTGCAAGTTTTTATTAAAGGGTTCTTTATAATAACATTAATTTTATTATTTTCTTCTTCTTCTTCTTCTTCTTCTTCTTCTTATTATTATTATTATTATTATTAATAATAATAATAATAATAATAATAATAATAATAATAATAATAATAATAATAATAATAATAATAATAATAATAATAATAATAATATTATAATAATAATATTATTTTATTGTTTTACAGGTTTGTGTTAAAAGTTCTTCATTATCATATTCATTTTATTATTATTTTTATTGTTGTTATTTTACAGGTTTGTGTTAAAGATTCTTAATAATCTCATTTATTTTATTATTAGATTTTTTATAGGTTTGTATTAAAGGTTTTTAATAATCTCTTTAATTTTATTATTTTCTTGTTAACTTTTTGCAGGTTTGTGTTGAAGGTTCTTAATAAAAGGGTTTTCAGAGCTGATATTAGTCTACTTCTGTCTAAATGGAGCTTTTATTCTCTTTACTTTCTAGTTTTTCAGTGATTATCGAGGCTTTATTTTATTTATTTTATTTTCTAGTTTTTTAGTGATTATCGAGGCTTTATTTTATTTATTTTATTTTCTAGTGTTTCAGTGATTATCAAGGCTTTATTTTATTTGTATTATTTTCTGTTTTTTCAGTGATTATCGAGGCTTTATTTTATTTTCTAGTTTTTCAGTGATTATCGAGGCTTTATTTTATTTATTTTATTTTCTAGTGTTTCAGTGATTATCGAGGCTTTATTTTATTTCTTTTCTTTCCTGCCTCCCTGCAGATCTTCATAAAGAAAGCCGAGTGAAGCCCCTCTTCCCCCTCAGCGATACCTCAGAGCCGACCGGAGGCTCGGCTGCCTCCAGTGCTGCTCAGATGGATCCGGCCGCGGAGCCACAGCGCCGCCGCCTGGCCGGGCCTGGAACCACGGCGAGCGGTGGGAGGAGCAGCCGTTGAAGCTGCACGCCTGTATCTATGTACATACAGTAAAATAAATGTTCTACACTGGTGGTGATGCCGAGCACCTTCCTGAGGACGGAGCTGCTGCTACCGGACCTGGAGGCAGAACCGGACCTTCCTACCGACTCCCAGACCCTCCACAGCCGGACGCTGATCCACAGTCAGCTTTCATTCCACCTGGCTGGAAACGACACAAACAAGACAGAGACTTTGAGTTTAATGATGAATTTTAATCATCTGGGTCGGTTTGTGTCGATTCAGACGGAAATACGTCACCGCAGCGTCTCAGATTCTGCTCAAAACGACTCAAAACGTGTCCAGATTCTCGAAACATTCTCCAAAATGACCAAAAAAAAGTGACTCAATAATGGCTCAAAATGACACAAACATGTCGTAATGACTCAGTAGTTGTTCAAAATGACAAAAGATATCAACAAAACAACTGAAAAAATGTCCAAAACTCGTCAAATATTTGTCCTAAATGACAAATTTTTGTCCAAAATTACTTAAAATTTGGCCAAGAATGTCCCAAAACGTGTCCAAATTATTAAAAAAATTCTCCAAAATGACAAAAACTTGATATCTTCAAATTTTTTCAAAAATTTACTCAACATTTGTCCAAAATATTCCAAACTTTCAAAAATTTATTACAAATTTGTCCTAAATGACAAATATTTGTCCAAAAGAATTTAAATTTCAACCAGCAGCATCTCGAAATGTGCTCAAAATGAATCAAATATGATCCCAAGTGACAAAAAATAATCCAAAATGACCATAGAGTTGTTAAAAATTTGTCTAAACATCTCTCTTAACCTGTCAAAAATAGTCAAACATTTGTTCTAAGTGACAAATTTATGTCCAAAATTACTCACAATATGGCCAAAAATGTCTCAAAATGTGTTTAATTTTTTTTTATTCTCCAAAATGACCAAAAAAAGTCCCAAGTGACTTAATAATGGCTCAAAATGACCAAAACTTGTTGAAAATGTCTTGAAATTTTTTCACAAATTTAGTCCACATTTGTCCAAAATATTCCAAACTTTCACAAATTAAATACAAATTTGTCCTAAATGACAAATATTTGTCAAAAAGAACTCAGAATTCAATCAACATTGTCTCAAAATGTGTACAAATGATTTAAAAATTCTCCAAAATAACAAAAACCTATTGAAATGTAACATTTACTCAACATTTGTCCAAAATATTAAAAAATTAAAAAACAACTAAATCTGACTAAAACTACAACAAACCTCAAAATAAGTCTAAATGACTGGATATGACCAGAATAACTTAATATTTGTCCAGATGTGATTCCAAAGTTTTAATTTTGTAGTTCATTTAAAATGTGTCCAAAATCACTCAATGTTTACTAGAAAATGATTCATTTCTTAAAATTCTATTTAAAACTCGTCCAGAAATGACTCTAAATGTGTCTAAAATTACAAAAAATATCTCAAAATATGTCAAAATTGTTCTAAAAATTACTCAGTGCTTTAAAAACAAACCTATTCTATTTAAACTGGACCAAAAATAAGTCTAAATATAATTTTAATTATTTAAAGTTTGTCCAAAATGACAGGAAAAAAGTTAAAATGAGTTTAAAACGTGTCCAAAGTTGGTTTTACTCTTTTGGAACTCTGTGATCTTTTTGTGAACTGACTGGAGATCAGATCTGGAACCCTGGAGATTATGTCAGATCATCTAGAACCTCTGGTTCCACTGAAAATGAAAGTTTTTTAAATAAATAATTCAGATCTATTGTCACTAACTGGAACCTGTTTGAGTCGTTTCCAGCAGAATCCTGATGTTCTGGTAGAACCTCTAGGATCCTGATGTTCTGGTAAAACCTCCAGGATCCTCTAGTTCTAGTAGAACCTCCAGGATCCTGTAGTTCTAGTAGAACCTCCAGGATCCTCTAGTTCTTGTAGAACCTCCAGGATCCTGATGTTCTGGTAGAACCTCTAGGATCCTGATGTTCTGGTAGAACCTCTAGGATCCTGATGTTCTGGTAGAACCTCCAGGATCCTGATGTTCTGGTAGAACCTCTAGGATCCTGATGTTCTGGTAAAACCTACAGGATCCTCTAGTTCTGGTAAAACCTCCAGAATAATGATGTTCTGGTAGAACCTCCGGGATCCTCTAGTTCTAGTAGAACCTCAAGGATCCTCTAGTTCTAGTAGAACCTCCAGGGTCCTGCTGCTGTTGGTGGTTCTGCAGACAGACGTCCTCTCAGAGCCGCTGAGCCGTTTGCCTTAAATCTAAATATGTAGCTGAACACAAACTCCCACAATCCTTTGCTGCAGCCTCACAACTTCCTGGAGGCTTCAAACTACTGATGCTGTTCTAACCAATCAGATCCCTGCTGGCCGAGGCCTTCACTGTTCACAGTATCTGGAGTACTCTGGAGTACTCTAGAACATACTGTAGTACTCCGAGGTAGAACTCTGGAGTACTGTGAGTTACCCTACAGTACTCTGGAGTAATCTGAAGTTCACTGTAGTACTGTGAGTTACTCAGGAGTACTCTGACCTACTATGTAGAACTCTGGACTACTCTGTAGTACTCTGCAGCACTCTGAGTCACCCGACAGTACTCTGAGGTACTCTGCAGTACTCTGCAGTACTGTGTAGTACTTTCCTGTAGTTCTGTGTCTCTTCTTCCTCCACAGGTTCAGTTTTCAGTTCTGTGACTCAAATGAAGGAACTTTGATGAGCAGAAAAAAGCTTCAAACATTCAGAAAACATTTTAGTTCAGAGTTACTCTGTAGTACTCTGGAATACTCAGAGTTACTCTGTAGTACTCTGGAATACTCTGTAGCACTCTATAATACTCTGGAGTAGTTTCAAACAGTCAGAAAACATTTTCATTTAGTTCTGGAGCTTCGTCAGGTCGATTTTCTACTGAATCACAGAATTCATCCACAGATAGAAGCTTTGAGACACAACCAACAGAAATCACAGTAAACGGGTAAATTAATACAAAAAGTCTCCAAAACTATTTATAAAGAGTCTCAAATGGCCTGATGTGTTTAAAATGACTCAGATTTGGTCCAGAATGATTCCCACTTTCCTAAGATTCGTCCAAACTGACTGAGAAGCTGCCTCAGGTATCAGCAGCTAAAACAGCTCTAAGAACCCGGAGATTTAAATCTTTTCACTTGAAAATCCACACATTCTTCACTGAAGGGAACAAAGTGAGTAAATGAAGGACTGAACTTATCGAGACTTTTCCTCCATGAAGCTGCAGATGAAGCTAGTCATCAGGTTCGGGTTTTCAGAGCCGAGAGTTCGTTTCTGATCTGAAACATGCGGTTTTTATTTAATTTTCCTTGTAAGATGCACTGGAATGCATTGCTCTCATCTTGTATTTGTCTTTTGTATCCTTTAGATAAACTCTATTTAAATCAGATATCCAATCTGTGAATTGTAATAAAGACAGAAATTTAAATGATCCTCCAGTTCGTTTCTTTGATGCACATTTTTAGCATCAGTTTGGCTTTTTGTTCACATTTGGCCAATTTAAGAAAATTGCTTGTGTGTTTGTAGCATCAGATTTTACAGTTCTGTCCACTAGTGTAGTTTTACATTTGTTTTTAGAAAGATAATTTTAGAATATTGTTATTTTCTCATTTACCTGAGAAACCTGCCTAAAATCACTCAAAATGTCTTCAAAATGACTTAAAAATTGGTCAAATTGGTCAGTGTCCAGAATGACTCAAATTTGGTCCAGCATGAAGTAAATGAGTCTAAAATGACTCAAAATTATTCAAAAACCGTCCAAAAATGACTTAAAATGGGTTCAAAACAATATAAAAGTTATCAAAAATGATCTAAAAATGTCCAAAATGACACAAGTGGTTTAACAAATTATTCAAATTTCGTCCAAAATGACTCATAATTTGTCCAAATGGTTCAAAAAAGTGTCCCAAATCGCTCAAAGTGTTTAAAAATGACTTAAATTTGATCCAAAATGACTAAAATCAACCAAAAATGACTTAAATCCTGCCTAAAATAACTCAAGATTTGTTCGGAATGACTTAATGTGTCAGAATGCATCGAAATGTGTCCCAAATGATTCAAGGCATTTTAAATTTGGTCCAAAATGAGTAAAACAAACTTTTTGTATACTTTGGCTGGTCCAAAACAAGTCAAAACCTGCCTAAAACAACTCAAGATTTGTTTAAAATGATTTAAAAATGGGTCCAAAATTACTCAAGGTGTTTAAAAATGACTCAAATTTTGTCCGAAAAGACTCAAATGTGTCCAGAAATTAGTCTCACTTGCCCAAAATAACACAAAACTTGTTCAAAATGACTAAAGTGTGTCAAAAAAATTACTTAAAATATGTCGGGAGTTATTTCTGGTCCGTGTACGGATCTGGTAATTGGATTTTCCGTTCTGAAACGGGGATTGAAAAACAAAAAAAACAGTGGTTATTTGATTTTTGTTTTAAAATACAAAAATTAAAATTGAAATACAAGGCGTTTTTCCTTTTCATGATCAAAAAAGGATATACGATATTTTAAAAATGCTTTGATTTTCATTTTATATTTAGAATAACAAAAAGTAAAATCAGGAAGAGGCAGAAACGAAAAAAGGTCCGTTTTTTCATTTTCTGAGACCGGAAGTGGTCATCAGCAAGGGTGGAGCCAAACAGTTTCCGTGCAAAGAGTGTATATGATTTTTTTCGTTAGTTTTCATGGTCAAAATGACAGATCAGGTGGCCAATCTTAAAATAAATCAATATTGATTTTTTTATAGAGCGTTAAAGTTTTTCGAAGCCAGGGGGCGGGGCTACTTGATTGACAGTCTGGTCTGGAATGATTGACAGGTCTTATGGAGGAGGCAGCAGAGACTCTGCTCTCCTCGTTTGGATTAATTCTGATATAATAACTGTTGGTTTATTTATCGGTGGAGCAGCAGAACCTTCTCTACAGACAGTTTTCCTGCCCGTTGGCTTGTTTTAACCAGTTTTCTACCTTCGGCTGATTCTACCAGCAGACACTGAAAGGACTCTGATAGTTCGGTAAGTTAATGTTTATTTTCGTATCGGTGCCGCTTTTAATGCACTTTATATGCAGCTTTAGTGTCAGATATAATGTGTGCCATGCACTCCAGATGTTGGTGGAGTTTATTTCTGTGTGTGTTGACCAGAGAAGAAAGTTAGCATCCAGTAAATATTAGCTTTAATGTTAGCGATGCTAACCGAGCTAGCTGCTCAGTCGTAGTCTGAGTAAAGCTAACGTAGCATTAAGCTAACGTAGCATTAAGCTAACGATGTTTGTGTTGTGTTTCATGTGAACAGCTGAAGTGTGTTGTGTTCCTGTAATGTGGTTCATTAAGTTCATAAAACTGTGGCTGGTTGACGTTAATTCAACGTTCAGGAAACTTAAATGTGATTAAAACAGTAACGTTAATGTTCTAGTTGTCAGTAATCAGCTTTAATCTGACACTAAAACAGACTCTGATAGTTTTAATGACATCAGTTTCATGAATTTGTTGAAAATTGTCTCATTTGTTGTTGTGATGTTGCTGCTGATTCATTAAAACCAGATGATCCGTGTTGAAGACACGTTTAGTTCTAGTATCAGAAGTACAAGAAGGAAAATGGAAGTTTAGTTCTGCTACATCAAAGATTTCAGGATTAAAAAAACTAAATGAGTCTTTATGCCTCAAACTTTATTTTACAATAATGAAATAATGAAATAATCACAGATAATAAAAATATAAATAGCAGAGAAAACCTGAGAGAATAATTTCCTGACAAGTCTGAAGGAAAAGCAGCTTTTTATCCTGAAAGATCAGAATCAGCTCCAACATCTGCATCTGACAGCATCAAGTCAACCAGAAAGAAAGAAAAAAGAAAATGACTTCTTTCTGATCACATCTGTTCTGCTGCTCACAGTCTGCTGCTGCTCACATTCTTCACATTTATAGTCCACTTTTAAAAGTTCAGCAGACAGATGCTCTGCTTTGGAGTGTGACGATGTCGTCGCTGATGTGGAGAGTGAAGTTTCCGTTTCACCCACAGCGTGCTTTAGGGCAGCCGGGTTGGACTTGATGTTTGAAATACTGACCCACAGCTCAGATTTAACTGTCTGTAGTTCCCTTTTGATGGATGTTAAACTTTCACTCAAAGCCGGCAGGAGCTGGGTCTTTAAAATAACCACCGTCTCGTTACAGAGTGAAAGTAGCAGTTCCTCCTGAAGGTCAGAGATCGCAGCATCTGAGGGCCTCTTCAAAAGAAGACGTAGTTGATGAAGGCGTTCTGGAGCAGGACCAGAAAGACCACGACCAAGCAGCCTTGAGATCTTAGACAGCTTCTCCCTCAGGTGGGTGTCAACAGTGTTCACAGTCAGGTCTGTGGTAATCCCATCAAAAAACAAAACAGAAAAAAATCTAGATTATAAATCAACATGTAACCAAAGCACTCTGTGTATAACACCATAGTATAGGATGTAGTTCAGAAAATGTCAAAGTATAGTATACTTTACTCAAGAATAACATAGTATGGCCTGTAGTTCATAGTATAGCATGTCGGCAAAAAAACCCCATAGATTATTATGTGGTTCAAAAAGTGCAAAATGATGGGATGTTGCCTAAAATTGTCACGTATGATATGTGGTTCAAAAAATGTCATAGTGCAGTATATTGTCAAAATAGTATGTAATTCAAGAAAACATCAGAGTATAATATGTCATCTAAAAATGCCATAGAATAATATTTCATTGCACAAGTAAAAGTATAGTCATTTTTAAAACTGTTCAAATTCTTATATGTTGCTGAAAAACAAAAAAAACTAAAACAAAAAAACATACTAGTAATATGTCAATTAAAAAGCCTATAGTATAGCATGTCGCTCTAAAAACGTCATAGAAAAGCCTTTAGTTCACAAAATGTTGCTTTGTCCCTGTTGTCTGAAGTAGGTGAGGAGCAACACAAAAACAGTCCAAACGCTGGTTTCCAGAGGGTTAGACGAGTATTTATTTGAAAGAGTAAGTTTACAACAACACAACATGTGAGGGGGTTAAAAACAAATGGGTGTTAGTAAAATAAAAATAAATAAACAGAACTAAAAGTGAACTTCCTGTTGACATTGATGGGCATTCCAGCCAGGAACAAAGTAAAAGATAATATGAAAAAAAACTCTTCCTGTTCACCTCTTAAAACCCAAAAACACACCGCAGTAGCACCCTAAACTAAAACTACCAATGGGTTCCCTGTTTTTCTTTGTGAACAATTCAAAGGTCCCTCTCTATCTCCCCACACATCCACCAACCACTGGAACACATCTCCAAAGTTCTGCCGGACCAGCTCAGCTTCCCCTCAGAAGAAGTGCTGCCACCTGCCAGATGAAGGAGCCTTTTGAGAGGCAGCTGGCATCGTGATTGGACTGTACTTTGGTCTGTTCCAATCCAGCTTCAGCTCCAGAGACGGCAGGCGGGACGAGTCAACGGAGGCCTGGTGGACGAAGGCATGAAGCTGAGTACAATCCAGAAAACAACAGAGGAAGAAACAAACATAGTGTATACATCATATACTGTAGAAAAGACACATCCACTGTAGAATTGTAGTAATTGTGGGCTGACTGATTTACTGATTAGCAGTATTTTATTTTTTACTGATTTACGGTAATAAATAAATTTTAAAATGGTGCTACTTTGGCTCTGAACCTTTATCTACCTGTGGTTGCTCTGTCTTCTGGAGTGATTTGATTGGTTATACGTCACGAATAAAACTCCTTTAACTTAACATCTGTAAACAAAACAAAAACGTATCAACAAAGTTTTCTGTTAGAGTTTGTGTTCTTCTAAGTTTAACTCCAAGATTTTAAATACTTTCATTTACTGCAAATGAATATCTACTCCAAATGTCTCACTAATAATCATTATCAGCCTTAAAAACCCACAAAACACCCCTCTATACTGGACCACACTTAGTACAGTCTGGTTCCCCCTTCTATAAATCTGCTTGGAATCTTCCACTTCCTGTTTGTCAAAGTGGCCTTCTACCTGGACAGGTTTTGTTGGAGCTCATGCAACAAACATTTTGGGTAACTGCACTTTAATATGGATGGATGACACTGAATTAGAGTCTGTTTTAATGAGACTAAGTTAAGATGTGTAGCTCTGTCATTAAATAGGAAATTATTTCTCAGAATTCACAGAGAAAAGTCTGAAATGTTTGCTAGGTTAGCGTCCCACATGTTCTTTGGCTCAGCTAATGCTAACTCTCTCCAACTTCTGGATCTCTTGAGTTGCTTGTTGTTAAAATATCTTGCTAGAGGTGCTGAAGCTCAGAAAGTCTGAGATGTTTGTTCAGAATAAGCTCATTCTCTTATCTGAACATTCCTCTTTTGTTTGAACTTTCCCTAAACTTAGGAGTTAATGACAGAGCAGCACATCCAGACTCAGTCTCATTTATGTAGAGATTAAACTTCAGTGTCATTCATTGATGTTAAAGTGCAGTTTTTCAAATGTTTGTTGCATATGCTCCCGACCAAACCAGTCCAGGTGGAAGACGATGTGAAGAGAAAGCTCCAGAGGATGAATATCACACATTTACGTTGGAAATAAATGTCCTTTAATGAGACATTGTCATGCAAAAGTTGGATTTCCCTTTAATGATGTTCAAATCTTTGTTGAGTGTTTTATTGATGTTGGTTCCTAAATGTTTTCTGACACTCGGCCCCAAAGATTAAAACATTTTACAGCTCACAAGCTGCAACAATTCACACATTATCAACTATCTTTCTGACTAAACTCAGATAAAAAGTGAAAAACTGCCTGATTCCTGCATCATGAATGTAAATCTTTTTGGTTTTTATGACAGTAAATTGAATATATTTGGGTTTGACATAAACCAAAACAAGAAATGAATTAGTGGAGAAAACAATCAACAGATTAATGGACAAAGAAAATGTGTTTTCCAACATATATGGCTGAATTACTCCAACATTACAAGATACATACAATTTTAATTCAATTTTATTTATATAACGCCAATTACAGGTGAAATTGTCTCAAGATGCTTTATTTTTATATATTTTTTATCATATTTTAAATATGACAAAGTAAGAAATTTAAACCTCTTGACTAATCCAATTTATTATTTGGTTTTTAAGAGACTAATGGACAATTAAAATAACTTTCTCCACTAAAACTAATAAACATGAGGTCAAATAGAAAGAACAGTTTTAAATACTGCAGTCTCACGATGACAAGAATAAAGTTTCTCAACAAAAAGTAAATCTGCTGGTGGATTCCATGAAAGTCCTAATAAAGGATAATAAAGTGTGATACCAAAGGTTTGTGGTGCTAAAAATGTCCAAGTAAAGATATGAAGTTGAACATCTGGATGGAGGCTGATAAAAGTTGACCTCCCTTCATTTCACTGGAGCGACTCCATGGATTTTATGGATGGTGGTTAAAGACCTGCTCTTCTAGTGGTCTTCCTTCTAGTCGCTGTAAAAAGTCAGTCCATCCTGGCCGACTTCAACACCTCTTCATGACAACTTGTTCTGCCTCCGACCTGGTGGAAACTCCAGAAACTCGGGAAAACCTGTCGAGACTCGAAGAACTCGTGGAGACTTGAAGAACTCATCGGGCGGGGGAAGGTGTGGTGGGTGGTGGGGAGAGGTGGGGGAGTAGAGGGGGGAGGCCGCCACCCACCTCCCCGCCTACTCTCCGCCCTGACTCCACCCAGACTCCGCCTTGGCTCCACCCATGTGGTGACTTCAGCAACTACGATGTCAAAGGGACGACGAATTTATTTCTTTGTATCTGATCTGTAGCTCAGTGAGTTAAGGATTTGCCTATGGAGCTGCAGGTCGCTGGTTCAAGACCAGACACTTCTTAAATTTTCTCAAAATCCTGACAAAGACAAAGAAAGAAAACTGCCAGTGGTGGGTCTTGAACCTGCAACCCTCCACTCTGTAGTCACTCTTCTTATCCCCCTGAGCTATTCGCTCAGATACTAATTCTTCTTTTTTTTGCGCATTTATCATCTATTTTTTGTCGTTTTCGAGTTTTTTTTTAACTCAAGTCTCGACTCGACCGTTTTTCTCAGGAGGTTGGGCTTCAGCCTTTGTTCTGGAGGGTGGAACCCTCAGTTCCAAGACTTTCCAAAGCCTCCACACCTCCCGAGTCCTCAGGACCTGAGCTTTCACACAGTCTGAGGGCTGAAATTTTCTAAGTCCCACAGTAGTTCTCTGTTAGATTGAACCTTCAGACAGTCTGAAGGCTGAAATTTTCTAAGTCCCACAGTAGTTCTCTGTTAGTTTGAACCTTCAGACAGTCCAAGGACTGAAATCTTAGAAGTTCTTGAGTAGTTCTCTGTTAGTTTGAACCTTCAGACAGTCTGAGGACTGAAATCGTCAAAGTTTCTCAGTACTTCTCTGTTAGTTTGAACCTTCAGACAGTCTGAGGACTGAAATTTTAGAAGTTTCTCAGTACTTCTCTGTTAGTTTGAACCTTCAGACAGTCTGAGGACTGAAGTTTTAAAAGTTTCTCAGTACTTCTCTGTTAGTTTGAACTTTCTGGTTAACAGAAGCCTTAAAACTTGTGACCATGAGTCTTGATTTCACATTTAGATCATCCATCTGAGTTCTTCTCAGACCTTCACCTGTGGGTTTTTTAGAAATCCTCAACAAACTTTGATTCTCTTCACTGAACAGTAAAGTTTGTGGAGATCAGAAGGTAACATTAGTTTGATCGATGCCTTCAACTACTAGTAGACTTTATCTGGAAAGCAGTTTTCTGAAATGAGTTCTTAGTAAATCTGTCCACCATCAAACCAAGAACATAGAAAGAGGAAATGTTTGAAGAAACAACCTGATGTTTTTATTTCAGACTAGAAAACACTTTATGAAGAGAAGACTTTTATCTGTTTTTGCTCTTTTTGATCGTTTTATTGTCTCTTCTCTTTAATTTGATCTTCTGAAGTCTAACTGGTGTCTTTTCAAATGTTTTGTCTTTAGTTTGATTCTTCTTAAATCTTTAGTTTTGCTCTTTTCTCAACTTTTATTCTTTTCTAATGTCTGATTTGATTTCCAAATGTTTTGCTTTTTAATGTTTGTTGTTTTTTTCAAATGTTTTATCGGCTTGTTTGAAAAATTTCCTTTTCTTTCCCAATGTTAAATTTTTCGATTAAATCTTTGTTAAGGTTTTTCTTTTTAAATGTTTTACCACCTTTTAATGTTTAATTTTCTTTTTAAATGCTTGATTGTATTTTCTGTTTAATTCCTATTTAAAGTTTTATTGTCTTTAAGATTTAATTTTCAAATTAAACATTTAATTTTTTAATTCAATGTTTTGTCTTTTTAAAGGTTTAATAATCTAATTAAATGTTTAATATTCTTCTTGTTTAATTGTATTTTTTAAATGTGTAATTATCTAAAATATTTTCTCTGTAAATTTTAATAATGTTATTTTAAAAACTTTGTTTAATTTCATACTTACATGTTTGGTATCGTGCTTAATTATCTAATTCAATATTTTGTCAGTTTAATAAAATGAAACATTAAATACAATTAAATGATATTAAACTGACAAAATGTAGAATTAGATAATTAAACACAATACAAAACATGTAAGTATGAAATTAAACAAAATTTTTAAAATAACATTATTAAAATTTACGGAGAAAATATTTTAGATAATTACACATTTAAAGAATACTTTTTAAAAAAATTTTATTGGATTAATTTTTTTTCACCTTTGATTTAATTGCTTTTTGTATGTTGTTTATTTCTTTACTCTTTTTTCTGTCAAGATTTTAACCCCAACCTTAAAAATGAAATAAACCCTTAAATCACAATGAAAATACTTCTGTTGTCACAATCATGAGTTAGTCAATTATTCAGTTTATCAATTCAACTTTATTTGTTTAGCACCTTTCACACAGATGACAAAACTAAACAAGCAAAGAGAAAAACTGCTAATACTATGATTAAAACTCAAAAACATTTTAAAAAAAAAAGATTTAACATCATATTAAAATATGTTGTGTTCAGGGGATGGAGGGAGTTTATTGAAGTCTTCTTGGGCTCACATGGTAAATCATTTAAAATATAAACTTGATATTCAGTCTAAGGAAACTGCAGAGTGACAGAAGAACCAACAATATCTCCTGTTTTCTCCTTTAATGAGTCGACTCTTCTTGTGCTTTCAGACCAAAGAACTACAGACTCTTCACAACCTGCTCAAACTCTTGGTACAGGACCTCACCACACGGGTCAAGAAGGTTTCCATCTCATTTCTACTCTGAAGATCACCTTCTCCTGCTCAAACTGCTGACAAATGTTTCTGCTGCTCTAAAGTCTGGTCTCCAGAACTTCCTAAAAACTCTCAAAGTCTCTTCTGCTGCATGTTGCTTTGTAGAACTGTTCCAGAAAACCTCACTAAACCACATGGAGGGGCCTCAAGATAGTCGTCCAAATGAATCCATACAAAAACCAAACTAGCACAACCCAAACACTAAAGTCTCCTGCAGCCTACCAGAGAACCTCTGAGAACAGAGAATCAGGACAGGAACTCTTACCTTCTGGACAACCAACGCTGGTTCTCAAACAAGAATACAGAATGTGTCTGACCAAAAACCTCTGAAGACTCACTACAGCCAAGATAAAGACACAACTCAGCTGCACCAAATCCACTAATCACTGCAACATTAACACCATGTGCTGACTGTGGCTAAAGAACCTCATTTACCAAGACAACTATCCAGTACAAAGCCCTAAAACACACCAAGAAACACATTAAAGACGATTTTACTGCTGGAAGCTGCAAACCAACACCTAAAGAACAAACTAAAGCAATGGAACCAAACCCAGTTCACTGGTGAAGAGAAACAGAGGAAATGTTTGTCTGCAGCTAAATAAAGCAGGAAGACACTGAGCTGCTCAGGTGTTCCTGATAACACCAAGCAGCCACCTGGACAGCCAATAGGAACACAGCCACCTGGACAGCCAATAGGAACACAGCCACCTGGACAGCCAATAGGAACACAGCTTACTGGAAGTCCAGAGGGCTGGCTTAGTGAAGGAAATTTAGTTTAAAGTTGAAGCAGAAAGTTAACAAAGAAAGTTGAAAACCACCTTCTGATCCCTGAAATCTCTGAGTTTTCACACAAAGAACACCTGAACATGTCAAACTGGTTCCATAGTAGAACCATCATTGTAAAAACGTCATAATATGGTGTGTTGCTCCAAAAACATTACAACCCGGCTGTCTAGGGTCACCGAGGAGCAACACAACAACAGGACAAATGCTGGTTTCCAGGGGGTTAGGAGGCTATTTATTTGAAAGAGGAAGTTTACAACAACACAACATGTGAGCAGAAAAATCACAAAGTCTGTCTTTAGTTCAGCTGAAAATATTAAACAACCTACAGAGGTTGTTTGTTGGGTGAGACTCTTGGACCTCTATCAGCTGACGTGGATGTTTGATGGTCTTCCTCTCTAGTGCCAGATGATTCATCCATGAATTCAGCAGCTACAGACTGAAATGAAGCTCATGCTGCCGTTATTGAATTCCTGTTCCAGATCAAATGTTCAGAGCTCACCTTGAATGCAGCCGTCTGCTGTCTGATAGTTTTTCTCATTGTAGTCTTCAATAAAGTCTTTCTCCTCATGTCAGGATGTGGTGAGACTCTTTCTCAGTCTCTGCAGACGTCCCTCATTGTGCATCTCCAGAGAAGAAACAGAAAACCTGCTCACTGCTTCAGCATCACAAACGCTCTCCAGCATTGAGAGTGTTTTAGGAATTCATTCATTGTGTTGTGAATTTTGAAGGAGCAGAAACTTTACAGCTGCAAAGATATGAGCTCCAATTCTGGATGTTTTAGGAAATGAAGTTCATCAAATGAACACTTGATTTTTGCTGATGACTCTCATTAAATTACTGAAGAAATCTAACATAAAAACCTGTAAACTCTCAGGCAGCTTTTGTTAAAGTTTGTCTATAATTCTATCATCATGTTCTGGAACCAGGACTCTGCAGAAGTTCCTTCAATCAGATACTTGTGTGTTTCTATTTAAGGCCTCAGGTTTGAACGTACAGCAGAGGATTAGAAAGGAGGGATTTTAATATTTAAATCAGTCCAGTAAATGTTTGAAGTAAAAATGATTAAAATGTTGATTTAGATAGATTTGTGTCATAAATAATATTGTAGACTCTCGCTTAAATATCTCCAAATAAGTTCAGTGTATTTACATTTTATAGAATATTTGATTTCTTAATCTCAATACTGTAGGGTCTGACCCTAAATATTATAATAATGATGTCAATTTAAACAATATTTTATTAAATTTTAAATAACAAAACAAAATAAGGAACCAGTCAGCACAAGATCCACCAAATCAAGTATACAGAGTGCAAAAAAGAAAAAACAAAAGACAACAATCAGCGCACATGGTCATCACATTACATGAATTACGTTATCATCTATACTTCTTCCCTTTCCTTCCCTGATAACAAGATACATTGCAAGCGGATATCATTACATTTCTTATCGTTTACTTGTAAAGACAAAGGAAGAGCATCCCTTTTGTAGCAGACCAAGAAGGTTATCAGGAAGATAATTAAGAAATGGTTGCCAAATTTGATAAAAGACATAATCATTCCCCTTCAGGGAGGCACTGAGGTGTTCCATAGGGAAAACTTGGAAAGTTTCTTTGTACCATTGGGTAACTGAGGGAGGCTTCTCCTTTATCCACTGCAAAAGGACACAGCGTCTTGCCAGAAACAAAAGTTTTTGCAGTAAGGTCATCTGTGTGGTGGTTAGAGGTAACTGCCTCATAGGGATGTTCAGAAGGAATAGGGCTTGGTCTGTCTGTATTGTTTTGAATAATATTGAACTAAGTTCTTTTGCAACATTTATCCAGAATCTAGATATTAACGGACACAACCATAAGCAATGATAGTAAGTTCCCACCTCTTTTTTACACTTGATGCACATGGGAGAGACCTGGGGGTTAATCTTATTCAAAAGGTAAGGGGTGAACTGGAGTCTGTGTAATATTCTATACTGATTTTCTCTCAGTCTGTTACACAAAAATAATTTCTTTGCAGATTCAAAAGCATCATACCATCTGCTGTAATCCAGGTCCATCCCGAGATCTTTTTCCCATAGTTCTTTAGCTCTGATGTCTCTGACATTGTCACAAGAAAGCAGTTTCCCATAAAAAAGAGAAATAAACCTTTTGTTAAGTGCAGACAAGCTAAAGTCTAACAGAAAGCTTTCAACTTTTAATTGGTCGGGCGAGTGGAAGAGAGCATAAGGTCTTCACAAAATGCCTGGCCTGAAGAAAACCAAAAAAATGGGAGTGTGGGATCCCGTATTTGATTTGAAGTTGTGAGAATGACATGACATTTCCATTGTCAAAAAAGTCAGCCACAAATCTCAATCCCTTTGAATGCCAATCATTAAAGATGCTCACCCCCACACCTGGGGGGAAGGCACTGTTTTGAATTAATGGCTGTAATGCTAAAGAAAAGCCTTGTCGGCCCGCATGTTTGGTAATATCTCGCCAAATTTTGAGAGTGGTTTTAAGAAAGAGATTGTTTTCAACTTCTCCTGGGAGCTCATTTAAGTTTATTGTAAGCAGACTCAAAGGGGAGCAAGGGGCACAGCACCAGGCGTCCACATGGGGTCCTTTTGGGTTAAGAAAATGTTTAAGCCAGCTATATACTGTTCTGGCATGGCAAGCCCAGTTATAATACAAAAAATTGGGGAACGCTTGACCTCCCCTGTTTACAGGCAGTTGTAGAGTCTTCATTTTTAGCCGTGGTCTCTTTCCATGCCACAGAAACCTAGAGATAGACCTTTGAATATCTGAGATAGCTGACTTATTAATCCTGAGTGGTAACATTTGTATTGGATATAAAATTCTAGGAAGAACATTCATTTTAATTAAGTTGATCCTACCCATCCACGACAAAGGGAGCTCAAACCACCTATTCAGGTCATTCTTAATTGATTTTAAAGTTTTTATAAAATTTAACTTATATAGATCTTTAATCACGGCAGATACTCTAATCCCCAAATAAATAAAACCAGAAAGTGACCACTTGAAGGGAAAATCCACCAGGGTGGTATAGTCTCCAAAGTTGCCAAGAGGGAGAGCCTCTGATTTCTCAAAATTAATTTTATATCCTGAAATCTCACCGAAGTGATTAATGGTAGATATTAAATTAGGTATGGAATTCTCTGGGTTTGTAATAAACAAAAGGACGTCATCAGCGTAGAGAGAAATTCTATGATCCGTGTTTCCTAGGGTGATGCCGGACAAACTGTGATGGCATCTGATGGTCTCTGCAAGTGGCTCTAATGCCAGAGCAAATAATAACGGGGACAGGGGACAGCCCTGACGAGTACCTCTAGACAAAGGAAAGATATCAGACACTAAGCCATTTACCCGAACCCTTGCGGATGGGGATCTATATAAAAGATTAATCCAATTTATAAAATCTGTACCCAGCCCAAATCTATTCAGCGTGTCAAATAGATACTCCCACTCCACGCGGTCAAATGCTTTTTCAGCATCTAATGATAACACTAGGGCTCTTGTCTTTGAGCTTTGGGAAAAATGTATAATATTAAGTAACCTGCGTACGTTGGAGTGGGAGTATCTATTCTTTATAAAGCCAGTCTGATCCGGATTGATCAAAGCAGGTAACACCAACTCCAGTCTTCTAGCAAGTAACTTTGATAGTATTTTAAAATCAGTTCCGAGTAAACTAATTGGTCTGTAAGACGCACAATTGTCTGTGGGTTTATCTTTTTTCAAGATTAGAGAAATGTGGGCCAGATTTAAAGTTGGTGGGAGACAGCCCCTCCCAGCCGACTCAACAAACATATTAGTCAAAGGTCCTACAACCAACCCGGCCATCTTTTTGTAAAATTCAGGACCAAACCCATCAGGGCCTGGAGCTTTCCCACTTGGTAAAGATTTAATGGTTTCCATGACCTCTTGTGCTGTAATTGGTCTACACAGGTTGCGGCTATTTTCCTCAGACAGAGAGGGAAGGTTAACTCCATCAAAAAAACATTTCCTTTTCATTGATGTGTTTTGATACTCCGCTGTGTACAGTTTTTGATAAAACTCTTTCATTATGTTACAGATACTTTTGGTTTTAACATGTTGGGCACCTGTACTATCTTTAAGAGATGATATTGTGGTAGGACCAGTCTGGCCTCTAGCCAGCCGGGCGAGTAGCCTGCCAGGTTTGTTACCAGATGTGAATAATCGATGCTTGGCAAAAAATATTGCAGATTCTGCTTTTTGAGTTAGCAAATGGTCCAGTGCTGGTCCAGTGCTGATCGAGCAGCTGCCAGCTTTTTAAGAACTATTGTGGAAAGAGAGGTTTTAAGCTCTCTATCCAGACTTTGGATTTGTTGTTCAAGATCTGTTTCGATAAGGCAATTTTTCTCCTTGCCGCTGTGTAAGAAATTATTGACCCCCTCATAAAAGCTTTTCCAGCTTCCCACAAAGTGGAAGCTGAAGTATCAGGTGTATCATTTTTGGAGATGTAAAGTTTCCATTCTGCCTCCAAGTATGACATAAAGGATGGGTTGCTAAGTAGTAACGGATTCATGCGCCATAGTCTAGCCTGAGGATCATAGTGAGGAGGCATAAGTTCAACTGTTACAGATGAGTGATCAGAGAGGATACATGTGTTGATAGAACAAGTTTTGATCTGATCAAGAGTTAATCTTGAAACAAAGATATAATCAATTCTTGAGAAAGAATGATGAGGGTGAGAGAAGAATGTAAAATCTTTCTCTTGTGGATTAATGACTCTCCATGCATCCAGCAAACCAAGATCTGAACACAGTTCCGCTGTAGCATGAGAAATTTTGGAAAGAGGAAAATTTTTAGCTGGTTTGTAGTCCAAATCAGGAGCCAAACCACAATTAAAGTCACCTCCAAGTACCACATGGGGAGGACAAACTGCAGAAATTTCAGCCAATAATCTGGAATAATTTAGCTTTCGTAGCTATTTGGAGCGTAAACACTTACTATCAGAATTTGTTCACCATGTAGAAAACCAGTAATAATGACGAACCTTCCCTCCTTGTCCTGGACAATTTTATCAAGTGTGAATGGTAGGCGCTTGTGGATAAGTATTGCTACTCCTCTACTTTTTGAATTATATGAGGCAAAGAAGACTTGGCCAACCCAGTCTCGTCTGAGCTTTAAATGTTCAAGATCAGTAAGGTGAGTTTCCTGTAACAGTGCCACATGCACTTTATCCTTTTTAAGCATAGAGTAATTTACACCTCTTCACCACATGGTTAATACCTTTGACATTTAGTGTTGAGATTTTTATATCACTCATAAAGTAAGAATCCTTTAGATAACAAATTGAGATGACTCGGTTTGGGGAATGAGATAAGATGGAATAAGATGACCTTAAATGCACAAATTATAATGGACTGGTAAAGGGTTTGTGCTGACATAAAAGAACCCATCCTCAACAGCAGGAGATCAACCAGAACTATTGTCACTCCTGGAAACAAGTGCAAATGTAAAAAGAATGAAATGTGACATTGAGAGACCCCAAAAAGAACAAAATATAAGATTGCACTAAGGCAGAAATAGAAATAGGGCCACGAGCTGCTAAAAGATGTTGTCCCCGGAGAAAAAAGCAATCCCACCCCCGCTCCCACTAAACAAGCAATATTAACATATTTATAACAACATCAATCTATAAGTGCTCTCAGGATATTGAACATAGCGAACATAAGAGGCTGCATGCTGCAGTAACTGTACTATGATATTTCCCCCTTTTATCCCACCTGAGGAGGACTCTGCCAGAGGCTAAAATTGTCTTCAACTTAGGACAGTTTTTGAGATGGGAATAGGGCCTTACCAAATATTCTGTCAGTTGTAGTCACATACTCCCATGGATCAAATAATGCAGAAAAAAAAGGGGGGGAAAGGAAAACTTCTCTGTTTCACAAACTTGATCAGATCCTCCTCGGGCAGCCTCTAGTCCAGTGTGCCGAGAAAGCCCTCTGCAGCACTTGATGTTACAAACTTGTGATCCGTCCCGTTATGGTGCACAACCAGGATGGCTGGGTAACGCATGTTGAAGCGGATCCCCTTGTTGATCAAAGCCTGGCATACACCGTTGAAAGCCCGACGCCTCTCTCGGACCGCCGTAGAGAAATCCTGTTGAATGTGGATTCGCTGTCCTTCGTATTCCAGAGTGGATTTCTTTCGCAATGCTGACATTATCATCAGTTTGTCCCTTGAGTTGTGGAGTTTAATAATCACCGGGCGAGGACGCGCACTTTGCGGACCCAAGCCATGGTGGGGACGGTCGATTTTAATGCCCTCCTTCAGGTTGAGAACGCGGATATTGTCGCGTCTGCTCCGGTTTTCCATATCGTCCAAGCCAGCCTCCATCTCTTTGATTTTCTTCTCAGCTTTGGTAACTTTTTCCTGCAGAGCGGACAGCGTCTCCTCCGCACCCGACATGCGCTGCTCTGCCTCCGAAATACGTTTGGAGTGGCTCTCCAGGGTCGCTGAAAATCTGTCCAAGGTCTCAGAAAGTTTAGAAAACTTATCCTCTGTCCATTGCTGATGAAGACTCGTTGTTTTCCTCTGGAGAGTTAGCTGCTACACTTGAGTGTATGCTAGGAGAGGCTGCTAGCATCGTTTTCCGCGTCTGAAATTAAGTTTGTTTCGACATTTTTACATCGAAAAAGTGTTTGTCAGACAGCTACTACAACTTACGGCACCAGGCTTGTGCGATGTGTTGCTGAGGGCGCATAAAACTAAAGAGAACGAACTAATAGTAATGTGGGAGCGGGAGCCCGACAAAAATACGTCCTTTAGTCAGCCGTCATCACGTGACCCCCTCAATGATGTCAATTTAAATAATAAATAATACTGTAGTGCAGAGTCATAAACTTTAATCAGCTAAACTCACATAATAAATATCACTGCACAATCTTAACCTGAACATTCATATTATTGAGGTAAATTTACATAAATCATGATATTCTAGAGTCTTAACTGGAATATTTCTAACATGAAAATCCAATTGCCAGATAAATACACAGACCATTTCTAAAGTGTTCGAAATGACTCAAGTTGTTTGAAAATAACTCAAATTTTGTCCAAAATGATTCAAAACCTGCTTAAAATAACTCTAAAATAAATTAAAAATGGCAAAATACTAAATTATATCGAGAAATCCAATAGCTTTAAGTGTAGTAGAACCAGTCACACATTATGAACTTAATTTCTCTACGTTTGTTCATATTTATTTCCAGATTATAAAGGTTGCTTTTACATTTTCATGTTGGGAAATAAAATGAAAACTAAATGTTGGAGACTGGTTTTCTCAGTAATTATTGGTTATCAGTTTTAATTTCTGTGGCGAAAATTAATAAAATTATTATTATTAATATTAATAATAATAATAATAATAATAATAATAATAATAATAATAATAATAATAATAATAATAATAAGAGGAGGAAGAAGAAAGGACACAGCTATTAATGATATCAGCACTGAACTGATTCAAACGACGACATGAATAATGCATGTTTTGCATAAATACTGTTATAAAATGTGACGTACTCAGTAAAGTGCAAAAAATTATGAAAATTAGGTCCTAAAACGCTGTTTAACGGCGCGGAGCAAATAGAGAGGGTGAAATACATGAAGACAAAAAATAAACAAGCAAAAGACAAGCTTTATTCCTTTAATAAATATTCGTATAATCAATGTATAAACCAGGATATTGTTAAAAAACAAAAATCAATTCAAATCTCTGCCAGTACGTCTTTTCGTGAGCTCCACTACAGCCAATCAGCGCACGTTTCCTCCTGCCATCTCGGCCAATCATCGCTGTCCACGAGGTGCAGCTCCGGCGGAGCGGGCCGACTGAGATTTCCCTCCAGCCAATCAAATCCTGACAGTTGACAGGAAACGTCAGACGTCCGCCCCCGGTGACCAATCAGCGGCGGGGGGAGGCGGGTTAGTGCCCTCCGATATGTCACGTGACGCCCCTCAGTAGTTCCCAGGCGGTCGGAGCAGAGAGCCGGAGGTGAGTGAACCCAGCGGTAAATGACACTTTTTTCCCCCGCAGCCCCGCCGGGCAGAGCCGCTCTCTGAGAGGGGAGGCTCTATTCTTGCTGTCTGTGCTGTAATTATTCACATAATGTCAGCTTTTAGCGGTTAAATTACATTAAATATGGGGATCCGTGGCTCCGGCGTGCTGCTAGCATCGGTGGCTAACAGACTCACCACAGGTGAACCCAGCTAGCCTGTTGGCCCGCTGCATTAGCATTTACTCACATTTAATTCAACATTTCGCCCATTTCGCACCGCTTAATATGTGTAAATTGAGTAGTGTTATTTAATTTTACAATAAAGCTCAAACTAACCTGGATACTGGCTTCGTTAGCAGCTAAGCTAAGTGTGTGTGGCGGAGCAAAGTACTTCTGGTATCCGGACACTTGGAGGAGGTTTGTGGGCTGATAGAAAACACAAATATGAGTTAAGATGTCAGGAGGAGGCTGTGTGGTCTCATCCTGAGCAGGAGTGTGTGTCAGGGGTCAGTATTCATGCTGACTGCAGCTGTGTAAGCAGCCACCAGAGGCTCCAGCACTACCAGCCAATGTTATGCAACCAAATATGCATAAAACACACGAGTTTGTGTAAAATTCTAGAGAAAAGTTCCAAATCTATCAAGTATGTCTGACTAATTCACGTAGGAATGTGTTTAGAAAAGGTGTAGAGCTGCAAATGATATTCCTGATATTTAAATTACATCCTTCAAATTCTGTAAAGTGGAAGAAAACCATTTCAAGGAGATGTCTTTATCAGCCAGTGGTTTATACACATTAATTAACTAATCTGCAGTAACTTTAGCATATTTAATTTAGTCCAAAATGACTAAAATGTGTCCAGAATGATTTAATAAGTGTCTTAAATGACTTAAGGTGTCTGAAAATTACTCAAATTTTGTCCAGACTGACTAAAATGTGTCCAAAATGATTCAGAAAGTTTCCCAAATAACTCTAGATTTGTTCAAAATGACTTTAAAGTGGGTCCAGAATTACTCAAAATATGTCCAAAATGATTTTAAAAATGTCCCAAATGACTCAAGATGTTTAGAAATGACTCAAATGCGTACCGAAATTAGTCACACTTTCCTAAAATAACTCGAGTTGTTCAAAATGATTTAAAAAAGGGTCCAAAATGACTCAAAATATATGCAAAATGATTTAGAAAATGTCCAAAATGGCTCAAGATGTGTAAAATGACTCAAATTTGGTCCAAAATGACAGAAAATGTGTCCAACATTGACATTTGGCCAACTGTAGGCGCGTTAGGAAAATTACTTGTGTGTTTGTAGCATCAGATATTACAATTTTGTGCACTAGTGTAGTTTTACATTTGTTTATAGAAAGATAATTTTCAAACATTATTATTTTCATGTTTACCTGAGAAACCTGTCTAAAATGACTCAAGATTTATTCAAAATGACTTAAAATTGGGTCCAAAATGTGTCCAAAATTATTTAAAAAGTGTCCCAAATTACTCAAATTTGGTCCAAAATTACTAAAAGGTGTCCAAAATGACAGAAAATTTGTCCAAAATGATTCAAAAAGTGTCCAAAATGACACAAGTTGTTAAAAAATGACTCAAATTTTGTCCAGAATGAATAAAACACATACTTTTTGTGTGCATTTTACTCTGATTGGTACAAAACAAGTCAAAACCTGCCTAAAATATCTCAATATTTGTTCAAATGACTCAAGGTGTTTAAAATTACTCATATTTTGTCCAAAATGACTCAAATGTGTACAGAAACTAGTCACACTTGCCTAAAATAACTAAAGAGTTGTTCAAAATGGCTAAAATGTGTCCAAAAATGACTTAAAATTTGTCCAACATGATTCAGTAAGTACCCTAAATGGTACAGGGCATTTAAAAATGACTAAAATATGTCCAAAATGACTTAGAAATGGTCAAAATGATTTTAAAAGTGTCTTGTTTTTACAGGATCTGATGTGAACCATTAACATGTAGAGATTTTGATTAAATAACTTGATTTTAAGCTTAGATTTTGCTATATTTCCAAACAGAACTGTTAGTTACACATAATTAGTTCTGGGTTTGTTGGGAAGTTGAAAATCCAGCAATCATTTCTGTTTTAACAGTTTCTGCCTGTGATAAATGGTAAAATCAGTTGGTAATATTTAGTAAGACAGCAAGACAAGACATTTTTTTTCTTTTTAAACCTCACTTTAACTGTTGGTTTACACATTGTAAGCAACATTTCCATCGAAACACAAAGCAACAGGAATAAATGAAGTGAGCAGGAGGCGTCTGACTGCTGGAACTAATTATTAACGAAGGGTCTGTTTTAGAAATGATCGTTGAAACGACACCGACTGTCCATTTTGTTCGCTTCATCCTACAGTCTGACATCGAGAGGTTTGAGTAGCCATTATTAAAATAACCTCTGAGCTATTTTAATGATTGATTAATCCATTAGAGAAATTTTTTTTTGGCGGGGGGCGGGGGAGTCAGCAGCTTCTTATATGTGATTTTTTTTTCAATCCTTGTTTCCCATGCTAAAACTAAAACAAAGATTTGTACATGAATGATTTCATGTGTCCAAAATTACTTTAAATTTGTTCAGAATAACAAATAAATGCCCAAAATGACTCTAAATTTGTTCAGAATAACAAAATATTTGCCCAAAATGACTACATTTGTTCAGATTAACCAGAAAATTTCCAAAAATGACCCTAAATTTGTTCAGAATAACAAAAACTTGCCCAAAATTACTCTAAATTTGTTTAGAATTACAAAAAAAATTTGCCCAAATTTACTCTAAATTTGTTCAAAATAACAAAAAAATTGCCAAAAATGATTCTAAATTTGGTCAGAATAACAAAAATTTGCCCAAAATGGATCCAAAAATGAGCCAAAATGAAATATATAGATATGGCGCTCCTTCGTGCTGTTAGCATCGCAGCTAACAGACTCATTAAACCACAGGTGGCAAAATGACGTACATCCAACATGAGTTGAAATTATTCCAAAACGACGAGCTAAACAGCACCTTAACCAGTCAGAATCAGGTCCATGTGTTTGTCTAAGTGGCTGTGATTGGTCCACGTGTTGGATCCCGTCCCTCAGGTGAAGCCAGCAGCTGTCCGACTGGTTTTAACCGTGGTTAAAGATCAGAACTTTCAGGAAGGGGAGGAGTTAAACAGGTTTTTATGAAGATGCTGATATTATTAGAGCTATAAGTCAACGCTCAGACATGTTAATATCATTACATGTGACTTCACGTCCTGAAGATGTCGTTATCTCTGTTGTCCATCCAGACTAAAAGCCATAAATCTGCTCAGGAAACACAGAAGCTGCCCGAGAATCCGCCTGTCTTTAATTTTCCAGTAAAAACTGTCTGAACGTCCACTTCCAACAGAAGAACTGAGAGTTTGGCCGATTTTAATGGAACCAATCGGACTAAACGGGAACAAATCCAGACAGAACAGCGTCTGTCTGTAGCTGATCAGATCTGAAGAAGCAAAATGAAAACATTAGTTCCAAGAATCAGAGCAGCAAGGGAAAACGGAAGTTGTTGTGATGGTAGTTATTACAGTGATTGTGGTGAAAACTGACACACTATTTAGTGGATTAAAATCACAGACCAATACATGAAATATTCTTCCTTTTGAGAAATACATCAGAAGACAGATGTCTTGTTTTTTCTGCCACCCAAACTTGTCCACAACGAGGAATGATTGTCCAAAATGCCTCCAAATTCTTCCAGAATGAGACAAAACTTGTCTAAAATTTGTCAAATTTGAGAGTTAGACTATTTCTAATGACAGCAATCTGAAGAAATGAGAACAAAATTCAAGCTAAAAACGGTTAAAACAGAATTTTTGCAGCTTTAATTATTTCTTTTATTGATGTTCTAAATGACGCACACTTGAATTCATGTAGACAGAAAAAAGTTTTTAAAAAATTTGCCCGCATCGTGCCATTCTAACTCCAATTCTTCTTGAATTTAACAGCGTGATGCCTTTTGATGGTTTTATTTTGTCCAAATATCCCAAAATATGTCGTTTTTCATGATATCAGGCAGAGAAGCAGCAAAGTGTCTCAATTAACAAATTGAGATTTGGCATGTCGTTGCTTAAAATCGATAAAACAATCAATAAATGATATTTTTCTGCCGTCTAATTGCTTCTGTTGCTGAGATGTTGCCCAAGTTTGGTACCAAATGTCCAAAATTACTCAATATTTGTCCAAAATTAGGCAACATTGGTCCAAAATGTCACAAATGTGTCCCAAAAAATTTGCCCAAAATGGCTTGAGAATTTGTCCCCAATGACAAAAATATGCTAAATGATTCTAAATGTGCTTAAAATGAGAACAGAATAACATCAAATGGCAAAAATTTGTCTAAAATTACTCAATAACTTTTACATCCATTGAATAAAAGAAATAAAGGTAATTTAAATTGAAGCAAATATCCCCAAAGTGCCAAATATATCTGCAACTGTTCATTCAAAAAGTTCAAAGATGGTTAAAATTTGTAAAAAGTAAAGTCTCATTATTGAGTTGGTAAAAAATTGAAGAAAACATCTAATTTTATTTCTCGTGTTTATTCATTGAGACTAATATTGACTTTTAATTTACCAGCAGAGAGACTAATGATTCACTCCAGACAGACTGGTTAAAAACATAACATTTTTTTTATGACATGCAGTTGTTTTTTTTAGTTTAAACTGAGTTCTTCTGTTAGTTTTCACCACTTTACACCAGAGGAGACTCAGTGTTGATTTCAGTTGACAGTAACTCGTCTTTCCTGTTCCTGTTAACGGATGCTGGCTGCTTGTTTAACTATTAAAATCTGCTCACAACACAAACGGCGGGTGTCTGGTTGGTTTTAAAAGCATCAGAAACCCAAAACAAGTTAGAAATGAGATGTGGGGCTCATTTAATGAAGGACGCAGTTTTAATTTGGTGAGAAATCAAAGTATTTGAGTGACAGAACTGTGATTGGTGCAAAATACCACCCAGGAAAGGTAGTTTGTCCTAAATTCATGTGCATCTAAATTCAACACTGAATTCATTTTTTTGGCCCCATGACTCTATTGTAGCTGCAGATAGGCTGCACCAATCAATTAAAACGATGTTTGTCCAAAATGACTCCAAATTCTTCCAAAATGATAAAAAAAAAGTTGTCCAAAAATTAGTCAAATTTGAGAGTTGGACTAATTTCAATGGCCCCAATTTGAAGGAATGAGAACAAACCCAGGCTAAAAACTGTTTAAAAACAGGATTATTGCAGCTTTATTTATTACTTTGATTGGGGTGAAAAATGATGCACACTTATATATTGTTTATTGTTGCTTAAAATCGATAAAACAATCAATAAAATGTTTTTCTGCCAACTAATTGATTCTGTTGCTGAGATGTTGCCTAAATTTGGTACCAAGTGTCCGAAATGACTCAATATTTGTCCACAATGAGGCAAATTTGTCATATTTAGCGCAAAATTACTCAAACATTTGTCCAAAATGATACAAAAAGTGTCCAAAATTAGTCAATTTGTGATTTGGATTACTTTTAATGGCACCAATCTGAAGAAATGGGAACAAACCCAGGTTAAAAACTGTTTATAACAGGATTATTGCAGCTTTAATTATTACTTTGATTGGGGTGAAACATGATGCAATCTTGAATTCATGCAGAGAGAAAAATTTGTTTAAATTACTTCTGAATTTGTACAGATTTATTCAAAAATGCGTCCACAATGACTCCAAATTCTTGATGCAGTACATACACTGTTTGTAAAGCAGTGTGGATGGTGGATGCGAGCAGCAGCAGATGTCCTCTAATAATATCAGATTAACCGGCAGTGTGGAGCCGACAGTCTGGGCGATAAACGGCGACTTCAGCTGGTTTCACTCAACTGATTAACATTAAGCCGATGTCCTTACAGCTCTCTGCTGCTTCCTCAGTGTTGAAGACTGAGACGAACCAAACTCACAGCAGAGAAAAAACAAAAACATTTTAGAAAATGAAAACAGTAACGGTGCTGAAAATTAATCTAAGCTTAGAAAAAAAACACTTTTAGTGCTTTACAGTAGTAAAGCTTGACTTTAAAAATGGGTCCAAAATGACTGAAAATTTGCCCAAAATGATTTAAAGTGTTCCAAATGACCCAAGGTGTTTAAAAATGACTCAAATTTTGTCCAAAATGACTGTGTACAGAAATTAGTCACACTTGCCCAAAAAAGTCCAGAGTTGCTCAAGATGGCTAAAATATGTCCAAAATGACTTAAAATTTATCCAAAAATATTTCAAAAGTGTCTCAAATAACAGAAGGGGTTTAAAAATGACTCAATACTTGCCTAAAATAACTCAAGACTTGGTCAGAGTTACTTAAAAATGGGTCCAAAATGACTCAAAATTTGACCAAAATGATTCAGAAAATGACAATAAATGACACAAGGTGTTTAAAAGCAACTCAGATCTGGTCCAAAATGAGTAACATGCAAACAAAAATTACTCAAAACAATCAAATGATCCTGATCAAATCCAGGCTAGTACTTTGATTAGGCTGAACAATGACGCACACTTGAATTCATGGAGACAGAAAGAAGTTGTTTAAATGACTTCTATATCACTGAACTGTGTATTATTTTATATTTAAATAATCTTATTTAGATGTAGGATATTTATATTTTCAAAAATTTTTGAAAGAAGTTTTAGCCGACACCGAACTAATAAGAATTAAGAATAAAAATAATTTTTTTTACAGCGCTGTTGTTAATTATGGTTTCATTTACTCGACAGAAGCACCTTTTTTTGTTTTTTACATGGTCACAAATGGCAGGAAAATGTAGAGACAACAGCGTAACACATCGATCACATTTAGTATCGTAGGCAGTTGCACTGCAGAAACTTAATTCTGTAAAAAAACTTAAAAATCCGTCAGCAACAGTGTTAAACTGTAAAATACTCTAGTGTTCAACAACAAAAACAGTGAATATATGTGCAGTAAACTTGAATTTTACAGTCAAACATGGTGAAAGAACAAATTCCTGTTTGTAAATTATGTAAATAATTTTTTTATGTGATTTTTACCAGATATTATCTGTAATTTAACATAACAGGGAAAATATGTAACGTAACGCCTAAAATTACTTTAAATTAAGTCTGCATTCTTTCTGTGTATTTTCTCCCATCTTGAACCAACGTGAAGATTCGTCTGTGGCTAATTCCTTGAAAACGCCACGTGGACGCCGGCCAGACGACTTCGATGCTAAGCTAACGGCTAGCGCTGGTGGCTGTGCGGCTGTTAGCCCGGCATGCTAATCCTGCTGCAGGTTAATCTGATTAGCCGGGCAGTCTGCTGCTGAGCTGAAGGCAGGATTTCAAGTTTTTACCGTCTCTTCAGGCCTTCATCTGGTCTGAGTTTTGTCACCAGAATAATCAGTAATTATTGTCAGATTCACATTCAAACCTGAGCGTTTTTAGTATTTTATACTTTTAGAAGACTGTTTAATTAGAGAGTCCGATCACCAAAGTTCGGACCCTCTTGAAACCCTTCGGTTTATTATTATTTTTAATCATTTTTCTGTCACATTTGAAGGCCTAAAAATACTTGAAAACGTGAAACTTTGCACACACATCAGGACCGAGGAATTGTATACGTGTGAGCCAAAATGACTCAATAGCGCCACCTGGAAAATTTCAAACAGGAACTACGGCCAGTATGTTTCACTTGCAGCTATGAAATTTGGTAGGCTTATGTAACTCTCCAATATGTATGAAAATGTAAATGACAACCATACCTAAAACACAACAGGAAATCTGCCATTTTGAATTATGTCATATTATGGACCATTTTGGACCAGTTATAATCACACCAATCGGAAGAAATGAGAACAAAACTCAGGCTAAAAACAGTTAAAACAGGATTATTGTGGCTTTAATTATTACTTTTATTGGAGTTATAAATGATGCACACTGGAATTCATGTAGACACAAAAAAGTTTTCAAAAAATTTGTCCATATCCTGCCATTCTAACTCCAATTCTTCTTGAATTTAACAGCATGACGCCTTTTAATGGTTTTAATTTGTTCAAATAACCCAAAATATGTAGTTTGTTATGATATTAGGCAGTGAAGCAGCAAAGTGTCTGAATTAACCAGTTGGGATTTGGTATATTGTTGCTTAAAATCGATAAAACAATCAATAAATGATATTTTTTTGCCATCTAATTGATTCTATTGCTGAGATGTTGCCCAAGTTTGGTACCAGATGTCCAAAATGACTCATTTGTCTATAATGAGGCAAAATTGTTATATTTAACCAAAAATTACAAACATTTAAAAGTAGTCAAATTTGTGAGTTGGACTACTTTTAATGGTACCAATCTGAAGAAATGAGAACAAACCCAGGCTAAAAACAGTTAAAACAGGATTATTGCAGCTTTAATTATTACTTTGATTGGGGTAAAAAAATGATGCAAACTTGAATTCATGCATGGAGAAAAAAGTTGTTTAAATTACTTCTGAATTTGTCCAATTTTTGCACATTTTCAAAAGCTATAAACTCAAACAAGGTAACCCCGACGAAGCTCAAATTTGGCCAGAATGTATTAAAAGTAGGAGAGTCAGAATTAATGTGGATTAATCCATAATCATGATTAAAAATTTTAACGCAGAATGACTCAAAATCCCTGAAACATCTCTGGCAACGCATTTCGGGCAGTTTGTTGAAGTGGACTTACTGTCGCCCAAATGGGCAGTTGATCCGACCGGTAGTGGCAGAACCAAGCAACTCCACATGGAAGACGCTAAACGGCATGTTAGCCCTGTCGGTGGGAAATTTTAATTAAAAAATAACCCAAGACCGAGCAGTTGTCCGACATACAGTAGTATGCACAATCTGCACAAGGGAGTTTTCTTTTCACCGAAGCACAGTTGTTTAATAAACACGTCAAGCGCATATATATTCCCTGCTCATGCAAAATGAAACACGATTAACATAGATTAAAAATGACAGATATTTAATCGTGATTATTCAAAAAGAAACCACAGCAACCCTGTGATTAATCTGATTTAAAATTTTAATCGTTTGACAACACTAAGTTATCAAAATTCTCTGCAAAATTCTGACGGCATAGAAATGGCAGCTGGTGGAATTTCAACAATTCAGCATGAAACAGGAAGTGCTCTGTAACTGGCCTGTACATGCTCCACAAACGTGATTACTGCATTTATTTTCGGGTTTTATGTCCCTTTAAATACTGACAGCAGGCCTGATTCGGAAAATGTTTGATCTGAGAAAATCCTCTTCTTGGAGCCAGATTTTCATGAAACATGCTGCCTGTCTGTTTTTAATATCATTGTCCGATAAGAGAAAATTAAAAACATTTTTCTTGGGTGGTTTTGTCAGATAATAACAGTTTTTTTTCCTGAACAGAGCAGCTGTAAACAGATAAATGTATATTCTTGCAGGTAAAGAGATCAGATAAAATAAGCCGTTGTTGTTCTCCTCCTTATTGATCACGGCGTCGTATCGGCTGCAGCAAATTTCCTGCAGAAGCATCTCTTAAATTACCTGTAAAGACAGCGAGTGTAGCAGCGCTGCAGGTGTATAAATCCTGACTTTGTGTGTCTGTGTTGTGTGCTGACTTTACTGTTAGTGCTGCAGTAATCTCACAGGGTTTAATCTCATTAAGGTTAAATGAGCTGAGGCTGGGATTCCTGTGGGTGCTGGTTAATCGGTCGGTCGGTTGGTTGGTTAATCGGTCACCATGACGATGCTTAGGCGATTGCAGGGAGAGGGCAGTTTTATCTGCAGTGTCTTCACTTAGTCATTGTTGGATGAACTGGTGTTAGCAACTCATTAAACTAGCTTGTAACGGGTTTTAACTAGCTGGTGTTGCCGGAAAATTCACCCAACACAAAATTTATTACATCTGTGAAACCGTACGGTGCAAAAAAGCCACAAGTATCTTTATTTACTCGGAATACTCAAAGGAAGCATGACCGACACAAGCTAGCATGAAATAATTGTTATTTTATAATGATTTCCTGAATACTTTGGTTTGTTTATTTGAAGTTTTATAGCATTTTTAGCATTGAGAGGAGGTTGGGGTGGGTGGATGGGTCAATATTCAGACTTACTCTAGATTAACCAAATCCACGCTAAATAAATGAAAAGGACTGGTGCTTTTGCTGGTAAAACACCAAATATTTATTTTAAAAAAATAAGGAAGGCATCCTAAAGATTTTAACGATATGACTACTTTTCTGGATACGATGCAAAAAATGCCACAAATATCTTTATTTACTCTGAATAACATTTAACTCAAATGAAACACGGCTGACCCAAGGTGACATGAAAGAATTATTATTTTGACATGAATTCCTGAAGATTTTGGTTTGTTTATTTGAAGTTTTACAGCATTTTTAACATTGGGAGGAAGTTGGGGCAGGTGGATGGGTCAACATTCAGACTAGCAATAGATCAAATAAACGCTAAATAAATGGGAAGGTGTGTAATAGAGTTTAATAGATCCCTTCCACATGAGATGCTAATCTAACTGTAGACCCATCCATCCACCCCCACCTCCTCCCTATGCTAAAACGCTGAAAGTTCTCGATAAAACAAACCAGACTTTGTCCATCGCCATAGAAAAATGTAGAGACATCTTCAGGAATTCTTTTCAGTCGGTCGAGTTGAAATGATTCTTTCACGTCGGCTGGTGACGGCCATGTTTAATGACGTCCAGAGTCTCCGGAGGCCGAAATAGCTGATTGGTCGATCCTCACTCGACGAGGCGTTTCCATCTCCTATCAAGCTCTTAATTAGAAAAAGGCAGAAACCACCTCGAGGAAGTGTAGTTGTCAAACATCCGTACAACATGTGTCCTTCTAGCAGCTCTGATAACCTGCTGAAAGGTGAAACTATTCTCAATCTTCTTCTTCTTTGTTCAGATTATGGATCAGAGGGTCGGGTTGTTCATTCTTCTCGCGTTGGGCCTCCTCTGCCTCACCTTGACGCCCGTCTCTCGGGCCGAGGACCTGATTGAGGACAGTCTGGGCGACGACGTGGATGTTGAGGATGAGCTGGATCTGGGTTTAGCCGGAGCCGATGAGGACGACGACGAGCTGGAGGGAGACGTGGAGGAAGAAGCTCCGTCTGCTCCCAAAACTCCTCCCACACCGAAGGTAAGACGGCAGCAGCTGATTGGACGTTTCTGGCTGATGGCTACTAATTAAGGTCACTTTTCCTAGAAAGTCACTCCAAAGAACTAAATCTGAACAAAGTTTCCTCCAAATCTCCTCAGAACCATCTGGCTCTACATCTCCAGTAACTTTATTAATGATCAGAGTTCTACCTTCATACTGGGAATATTTCTAGTTCCAAGTCCTTGAAGTTGACAAAAACATTCCAAAATGACTCACTGTTTCCCCATAATATTCCAAACTGTTCAAAAGGACCTCAAATTTTATCATAAGTGATATAAATATTATCCAGAATTACTTAAATTTTGATTATCTTCAGACTGTGACACCTGAGTGGATGTACAACTGATCTGGTGTCAGTTTTTATCAGAACTCAGATGTGTTTCTCCTCCTGAATATCATGGTTCTATCTGCTGGACTGATGAAGTTCTGAGGCTCAGAAATGATGGAAAAAGTCCATTAAAAAGTGATAAATCTGGACCCACCTCTATGGACTTGAAGGACCTGGAATGTTCTAAATGAGACTAAACTTAAAGACTAGAAGCAATGAAGGAGAATGTCCCCTGTAGAAAGTTGTAGAGTAGACCTACTGACAGCTGTACAGTTGTCGGTAGGAATACTCTAGAACTTTCGTCAATAGGTAGGCATACTCTAGAACTTTTGTCAACCGGTAGGTATACTGTAGATCTTTCGTCAATAAGTAGGTATACTCTAGAACTTTCATCAATAGGTAGGTATACTCTAGAACTTTCGACAATAAGTAGGTATACTCTTGAACGTCCCCTGGAGAAAGTTCGAGAGCACTTTCTCCAGGGGACGTTCTCCTCTATGGACTTCAAGGACCTGGAACTCTGGAAATATTCCCAGTCTGAAGGTAGAACTCTGATCATTAATAAAGTTACTGGAGATGAAGAATTAGATGATTCTTTGTGGTAATTTTGATTCTTTTAGTGGAGATTTTGTCTCTTTCCGTTGTATATTCAACTATTTTTGTGGTGATTTGGGGTCATTTTGTAGTAGTTTTGACTTTTTTGGGGGGTCATTTTGTGTCTTTTTGTGGAAGGGTTGTGTCTTTGTGATACATTTATCTCTTTTTGTGCTGATTTAGTCTCATTGTTTTTTGCAGACAGTTAAATATTCTCTCGCTGCCTCTCTGCTGTGTTTCCAGTTTGTTTCTTTGAGTTCTGCTTCATAAAAAGGTCTTGAATGATTTCACAGGAAGCGTCTGTGTAAACATTAACCCGTTGGTTTGATAACGGAAGTTAACCGACCCGCTGATCCACTGACCTGCTTTCACTCAACACAGTCTGATAACAAATAAACCTTTTTATCAGAATAATTCAATCAAAACTTCCTGAGACTCCTCGCTGTTGAAACCTGATCATTCTAAATGTTATAATAAGTCACTGAATGAACACAGATGGGTGGTTTCCAGGAGGTTAACAGCAAAACAAACAGTGCTAGTGACTGATTAGCTCGGGATTTATGTGGAGTCTTTGTTGTTTTCTTGTGCAAATATATACAGACACAGCCAGAACTTGACAACAAAAGCAGATAAGATGAGATGTCAGCTCAGTTTGCTTTTTTACAGACACATAAAAGTCATGAATCCACAGAAACAGGCAAATGAGCCTGAAAAAGAGAAAGTAAAAAATCTGTTTCATCATTGAGCGGCGTGGAACCTGAAGTAAAACCTGAACTATTTCCAGTAACTGTGACTTATTGGAATAATAAGAAACTTTATTTATGCAGCAGGTTCCTTAAGAAAGCTGCAAAGTGCTTGTTGGAGAGAAAACAGAGTCAAAGACTAAAAAAAACAGAACGGAGAAAATAAAAGCAGAAAAAGAGAGAACGCTTAAGGTTTTAAGAGTAGAAACAGATTGTTTCACATGTGTAGCAACCAATAATGTAATAAATTTGGCAATTTTACATGCAGTAAAGTCGAAAATGTAATAAATTTGTCTTTTTTTTTACATGTAATAAAGCCAATAATGTAATAAATTTTACCATTTTAAACATAATAAAGCCAATATTGTAATAAATTTGGGCGTTTTAAATGTAGTACAACCAATAATGTAATAAATTTGGCCATTTTAAATATAATAAAGCCAATTTGGCCATTTTAAATCTAGTAAAGCCAATATTGTAATAAATTTGACCATTTCAAATGTAATGAAGCCGATTATGTAATAAATTTGGCCATTTTAAATGTAATAGATTTATTACATTTTTGGCTTCATCACATTTAAAATGGCCAAATTTATTTTATTATTGGCCATCATCACTGGTTGCTTCTCATGTGTTTAGATGTTTTTGCTGAAGTCCAGGTTCACTCACTTTCATTTCTCCTTGTGTCCAGGTGACCTACAAAGCTCCAGAGCCGATGGGGGAACATTTCTTCGCCGAGTCTTTTGACCGGGGAACACTTGACGGGTGAGCACACAGCAGAATTACCCTCATTGAACCATGATCTGTGACAGCTAAAGAGCAGCATTAGACTAAATATTGATAGAAATTATTATTAAAGGAGTTATGAATTAGATATAAATAATATTTATTGGGATTTTTTGGTTGCTGCCATTTTTGGATAATTAAACATGACCCGGGTCTAACTAACATTTTTCTGTGTTTCAGTGCATGAATAGCCAAGTTTCTGACATTTTAGTGGAGCTATATCCAGTTCTTTTAATGTTCTGGTGCATTTGCATCCAGGTTGTTGACATTTTGATGCAATAATATCCATGCTTGTGATGTTTCTGTGCGTGTACGTTAAGTTTTTTGATTGTTTGTTGCATTCATTTCCAAATTTTTACGTTTTAATGCTTTAATATCCAAGTTTTGGGCATTTTAGTGCATGAGTATCCAGGTATTTGCTGTTTTGTTTATTTGTTTTTATTTTTTATTGCACAAATATTCAGGTCTTAGGTGGTTTGATGCAATAATATCCAAGTATGTGGCGTTTTGGTGCATTTATATCCAATGTTTGGTGCATTAATTTCCAACTTTTTCAATTTTGGTGTCATCCAAGTTTTTGATGGTGTGTTTTTGGAAATCAGGGCTCCACTAGCATCTAAACTGCTGTCGGTTTCAGGTGGGTGTTGTCCAGCGCCAAGAAGGACGACGCTGATGAGGACATCGCCAAGTATGACGGTAGGTAGCATCCTAGCTTTTCACTGAAAGTACAGCAACTGATCTCCTGAAGTTTCTGAAGCAGCCAGAAAGGAGGATAAACTGTTGTTGTTATTTGCAGGTAAATGGTCGGTGGAGGAGATGAAGGACTCAAAGCTGCCTGGAGATAAAGGTCTGGTCCTGAAGTCTCGAGCCAAACATCACGCCATCTCAGCCCAGCTGCTGCGACCTTTTATCTTTGACACCCAGCCGCTCATCATCCAGTAAGAAAACCGACACGTCCTCTGAAACTGCTCCCAGACATGAAATTAAACTTTTATTAAAGAGAACTTCAGTCATCCCAAAAGATGCCAGATATCACTCTGGGAAAAAATACCGGAGAATAAATGCAATAATTAATGTTGTATTGAAATAATGCACATGAACATAAAATATTACACGTGAAATGAAAGTATTGCAGTGTGATTAAACATTGCACATCAAATTAAAATATTGCATATGCAAATTAAAATGTTCTCATAAAAATTAAAATATTTTACATGAAATTAAATTGTGCTCATGAAAATTAAAATATTTTACGTGACATAAAATGTACTACATAAAATAGCATTGTACATGGAAATAAAAATACTGCACATTAAATAAAAATATTACACAAAAAATAAAAATACTGCACTTTAAATAGAATAATTTTACATTAAATAAAAATATTACACAGGAAATAAAAGAAATGCACAGAAAAATGAAGAATTACATGTTACATTAAAATATTGCACATAAAATTTTATTATTTTACATAATGTAATATTGCCCTATAAATTATGCATAAAAAAGTCTGAAAATGAAATATGTTTGAAGTGAAATTAAAATATTGCACATGAGAAATAAATATTGAACACTGAATTAAGATATTGCACATTAAATAGAAATATTTTACATTTAATAGAAATATTGTACATTAAATTAAAATATTGCAAATAAAATATTGCAAATTAAATTAAAATTCTGCTCAATAAATAAAAATATTGTACATTAAGTTAGAATATTGCATATGAAATTGAAATGTTGCACATGATGATGAAATTTTAAAATATTAGACATAAAATGAAAGTATTGCACGTGAAATTTCAACAATATTAGTGATATTTGGATCTAAGGTCTGGAAGCAGCCGATGAACGTGACCTCGGTTCTGTCGTGGTTCTGACGTCCGGTTCTGTTCTCAGGTACGAGGTGAACTTCCAGGCCGGTATCGACTGTGGCGGCGCCTACGTCAAGCTGCTGACTCAGACTCCGGATCTGGACTTGGTCAGTGCTGCTCTCTGCTCCCAGTTTCACCAGTTAGACCGAAACTCAGAAACTATTCACGAGTTTACAATTAGATGAGTCAAAGAAAGGCATCAAGTCACCACGTCTGACAAGTTTCAGCCAGAAAACGGTTAAAATTTGCTTTAAAAATGTTCTGAAGGTGTGTCCAGGTGGGTTCGATTGGACTTAAAGCTTCATATATAAAACTCTGAACCTCAGAACCTGCTGGTGGATTTAAAAGATCTTCAAAAAGAATTTAATATAAGAATGCCAGCAAGCAAATGATAATTACTGCTGTTCTTTTTTTTTAAAATTTTTATATTACAGCATTAATTATCATTCTGCTTTTCATTATTGTATCGTCTGTATTGTTGATCTTGTTTTCTGCTGTTCTTTTTAAAAACAAATACTTGAGCTGTCATGACCAACGTGCAAAAATAATTCACAAAGTTTTAGCCAGCACCGAGGGAAAATCACCAGCGCTGAATCATAAAAATAACAAATCATGTTTTCGTTTTTTTGTGCATCATGAGGGAAGCCTGTGGAAGATGAAGCACATAAGACTTATTACAGACTAACAGTGGATTTTTAAGAATGTTTGTTTCTTTGCTGCTGTGTGTCTGCAGGACCAGTTTGTGGATAAAACTCCGTACACCATCATGTTCGGACCCGACAAATGTGGAGAAGATTACAAGCTGCACTTCATCTTCAGGCACAAGAACCCCAAAACTGGAGAGTACGAAGAGAAACATGCCAAGAAGCCAGACGCCGACCTGAGGACGTATTACACCGACAAGAAGACTCACCTGTACACTCTAGGTAAGACTCACCTGTACAGTAGTTCAGACTCACCTGTACACTCTGGGTAAGACGTACCTGTTCACTCTGGTTGAGACTCACCTGTACAATCTGGTCTAAACTCAGTGACTCCTACATGCCGCTGCTGTCAGTCAGGTGTAACTGTTGTGTGTCGCCCCCCAGTGGTGAACCCTGACAACAGCTTCGAGGTGCTGGTGGACCAGACGGTGGTGAACAGCGGCAGCCTGCTGACAGACATGACCCCCCCAGTAAACCCCCCGGCAGAGATAGAGGACCCTGACGACCACAAACCAGAGGACTGGGACGAGAGGCCCAAGATCCAGGACCCCGACGCTGCCAAGCCTGAAGACTGGTCAGTACCAGAGGAGATGATGATGATGATGATGATGATGATGATCATGATGATGATGATGATGTTGATGATGGTAATTATAGTAACGAGAATAAAAATGGGAATGGCAATAATAGTAAGATTAACAATAATATGCTAATAATTAAAATAATAATAAATACAATCATAAAACAATTATAATGATGATAATATGTTATAGTGTGTATATTATACAATATTGACATTACAAATAATAATGGTAATGCTAATAGTATAAGAATGATAATAATATTAACAATAATATAATAATAATCTAAATAATGCTAATAATATATACATTCATAAAATAACAATGCTAATAATAATATATACTATAGTATATATAATTCAATATTACCATTAGAAATAGTATTTTAACAATATACAAATTATAGCACTAATATTAATGAGTGTAACTAAAGTAAGTAAGGAGAAATGAAATGATCGTAATATGGATATGTACAGTTGTAATTAATCTCTATATTGATAAATACAGTTATAATTCATCTATATATTGATAAGTATATTTATAATTAATCTGTATATTGATAAGTGCAGTTATGGCATTAATCAATATATTGATATGTACAGTTATAATTCATCTATATATGGATATGTAGTTATAATTATTCTATATATGATATATACAGTTATAATTCATCTATATATTGTTATGGATATTTATAATTAATCTATGTTTTGATAAGTACAGTTATGACATCATTAATCTATATATGAATATATATCTATATATTGGTCAGTATATTTATATTTTCCTGTGTCTGTCTGCAGGGATGAAGATGCTCCCGCTCAGATCCCAGATGAAGACGCCGTGAAACCAGACGGCTGGTTGGACGACGAGCCCGAGTACATGGGAGACCCCGACGCCGTCAAACCCGAGGACTGGTGAGTTACCGCGGCAACGCAGCCCGTCCACTCGACGCCGCTCAGCCAGTGTCGCTCTGATAACCGCCTCTCTGTCCGCCAGGGACGAGGACATGGACGGCGAGTGGGAGGCGCCTCAGGTCCCCAACCCCGCCTGTGAGACCGCCCCTGGCTGTGGCGCCTGGAAACGCCCCACCATCGACAACCCCAACTATAAGGGCAAGTGGAAGCCGCCCATGATTGACAACCCCAACTACCAGGTGGGTCAGGGGGAGAGTCCTATATCGTTACTAAATCTGCAGCAGTAGGACACATTTCATACATAATATTTGTGCTACTTAAGCCACGTTGTTTTTTTTTTGCACATATTCGGCACCGTGCTACATCAGTTACGCTGCTGTTCTATTAATTCCTGTTACACCACATAAGCTAGCTATCCCAGTGTTGTCATGGATGCATTTGATTCTTCTTTTTGCACATTCCTACACTGACAGGAAAAGGAATTCTATCCACCGTCCTAGTTGACATATTGACTACATTGCTGACCTCAACCTTCACATTAGTCTTTGTCATGGTGCCCGTTGCTGCTAAACTCCCACAATGCTCTCTGCTTTAACTGTAGTCAGAGTGACCTCCTCTGGTGTCTACAGTTATAAACAGGAAGAGGCTCCACCTGGTGGATCAACCAGGAACTACAGCTGATCTATGATAAATTTACTGACATCATGACCTTCTTCTTTCGCCTTATTGATTAATACATTTTCAGTCGTTTAAAGTTATTACCAACAGTTAATCGTTTACTAGTTGATCTGGAACCTCCCTCGTCCTGACCTCTGACCCGTCATGTTTTCAGGGCGTCTGGAAGCCGAGAAAGATCCCCAACCCGGCGTACTTCGAGGACCTCCAGCCGTTCAGGATGACGCCGTTCAGCGCCGTCGGTCTGGAGCTCTGGTCCATGACCTCCGACATCTTCTTCGACAACTTCTTCATCACCAACGACCGCAACACGGCCGAGCGCTGGGCCACCGACGGCTGGGGGCTGAAGAAGGCAGCAGAGGGTGCCGCCGAGGTGGGTTGATCCTGATCACTGCTTTGGCCTTTCCAACTCTTGATCATTTTGGCTGTTGGTCCTGATTTATCACTTTTTAATGGACTTTTTCCATCATTTCTGAGCCTCAGAACTTCATCAGTCCAGCAGATAGAACCATGACATTTAGGAGGAAAAACACATCTGAGTTCTGGGAAAAACTGACACTAAAATAACAGCAAAAGCTTCAAAATTATCATAAAAGGAGACCAATTCAGCATAAAAAGACTCAAAACCACCAAAAAAAAGAGGTAAATATATCACAGAGACACAAAATATCCACAAAAAGATGCAAAATGACCAAAATAACATCAAAACTACCACAAATGGACACAAAATAAGCAGAAAGAGAGACAGAACCACCACAAACAGGTTGAAATTACTCTAAAACACTAAAATTTTGAGATTAGTCATTTTGAACAACTTTCACTTTTTTGTTGTGGGTTTTTTTGTTTGTTTTTTTACGGCATTTTCCACAAGTTTTGAGACATTCTGAGCAAATTTCCCTCATTTTGAAAAAGTTTTAAGTAATTCTGAACAATTTGAACTCATTTAGAACGCATTTTTTGTTCTAAAATAACAAAAAAGCTGGAAAATTACCATAAAAACTGACCAAATCAGCACAAAATGACCAAAAAAGGGTCAAAAGTACCACAAGCAGACACAAAGTCAGCAAAAAAAGAGGCAAAAGCACCACAAACAGGGTCCAAATTACCACAGAATGACCCCAAACCACCACAAAAACTGGTGAAAATACCACAGAAAGACACAAAATCTCAAAATTACCGCAAAGAGTCATTTTCAACTCCCTTAATGCATCTTTAATCCACTACGTAGACAAAAAATAACACTCAGGACTTTAAAAGACAAAAACCGCCCCATCCAGCCTCGTGAAAGCTGCTGATGCTTGTTTTATTTTGATAATTCTTTTAATATTCAGAATAATAGCAATTCTTGTAGCACTTTCCTTAGAAGTGTTGTTTTTTTCTGTGTTTTTCTTTGTTTTTCAGGTATTTAAAGGAATAAAGTCCTGAAAAAGACTGTGATCAGGACGAGTGAAAACTTCCACATTTTCAACATTCTGGGAAAATTTTTGAACATTTTTTGGTGGAAAAAAAAATGTTTAAAAAAATGTTTCTTTAAGAATGTTCTTAAAGAAAATATTAGAACTTTTACTGATATCTATGGAATCACTAGATATTTTTAGGATTTTTTTTGAAAGATTTTTATTCATTTTTTGAAAATATTTACAATTTTAATTATTTTTTATTTTTTAAATTTTTATTTCTTGCCAAATTTGGGGATTTTTTTTCAATAAAACTTTCAAGGAAAACTTTTAAGGAATTTTCTTCCTGAAGATTCTGCAAATTTTTACAAATTTGGGGAATTTTTTTGCTGAATTTTTGGATTGTTTTCAGATAAGGACTTGAAAATAGGAATTTTAAAAAAAGGCATTTAAAGGGTTAAATAAGATGAAAATATAAGAATAATTGGAGTTTTAGGAGGATATTTTTCTCCTGAAGGACCTCTGTGTGTTTTTTAAATTGATGATGAAGAAAGTTGATGAAAAAAGAGATTTAATTCCAACTAAATTAAGTAAAAGTTTAGTTTAAACAACATAACTGATGAGAAAATTGGACTAAAACTGTTGCTGGTGTTTGTTGGTTTGGTGGAAGGTGTTTGTTTGAGCCTCGGGGTCGGTGGAATCCTCCCGAGGCGGCGCTGGGAGACAGAAATAGATGTTGATGTTAATAAGAGTCTCCTCAGAGGACGGGTTTCAGACAGACGATGCGTTCAGGGACACCTCAGAGGACGTAAAACGTCTTCCATAAAAAGGCTGTAAACCTGATCTAACAAGCCAAAAATAGTGAAAGAATAATTAATAAATTAAGAAAAAATAGACGTTCTTAGTAAAACATAAAGAGAATGTTGTCAGTCCAGTAGAATCAGAGCGTGAGCTGGGGTTTGTTCTGCTCAAATCTTTATTTCAGAATGAATCTCTGCTGCTAAAACGAGGTTTTTGTTGGTTTGGGATTAATTTCTGTTGAAAAGCTGCAGGTAGAAATAGAGATAACATGATGATTGTTTCCTCTGAGGATGGACGTGTTATTTTAGCCTCCTGTTGTGTCTTTGTAAAAACTATTTCAGCATCCCTTTCTGTTGTCATTTTTGTGTTATTTCAGCATCCTTTTTGTGTCATTTTTGTGTCCTTTTTTTGTTATTTTAGCACCCTTTGTGTCTTTTTAGGTCACGTTTTTGTTTTTCAGGCATCCTTTTGTGTCTTTTGGGTCATTTCTGTGTTATTTCAGCATCCTTTTGTGTCTTTTTGGGTCATTTTTTTGTTAAATGAGTGTCGCCTGCTTTTTTTCTACTGAAATGACTGAACAGAGCAGCTGCGTACGTTCATGAGTTTATTCTCCACTTCCTGAACAAAATGTGGTTGGTTTTGTTTGTGTCGTTGAAGCCGTTTTGCCGTCGTTTTGTGTAATCCTGCAGGTGTTGTTTTCCTGTTCATTGTATTTTATTTTTGTGCTCTTGCAGCCCGGTCTGGCCACTCAGATGCTGAACGCTGCAGAGGAACGTCCGTGGCTGTGGGTGGTCTACGTCCTCACCGTGGCGTTACCTCTGGTCCTGATCATCGTGTTCTGCTGCACTGGAAAGGTAGCGTTCCAAACACACAACCACCCTTATACTTTCTAAAGAACCGCTAACGTCGGAGCTCATCGATCCTCTGATGTTTATACACTCCTCAGGAACAACCTCCGACAGTAAAACATTCATCACATCGCAGCTCGTGTTCATTTCTGCCTCAGCGTTAAAACAAGATTGTTAGAAATAATAAATAAATCAGATGTTGTTCCAGGGAGGCAGACGAGGGTTTAGTTCAGAGCAGTTTAGTCATCGGATCAGTACTGTCACTTTTTGGGTAATTTTTTTTAGTTATTTAAGCATCATTTTGCCTTTTTTTTGTGTGTTAAATTTGGCATCGTTTTGTGTCTTTTTAGTTATTTAAGCATCCTTTTGTCATTTTTATGTCATTTTTGTGTTATTTTAGTATCCTTTTTGTGTCATTTTGTGTCATTTAAGCATCCTTTTGTCATTTTTTCACCATTTAAGCATCTTTTTGTGTAATTTTTGTGTCTTTTTGTGTCATTTTTGTGTTGTTTTAGCATCGTTTTGCGTTGTGTGAAATTTGACATTGTTTAGTGTTTTTGTGTCGTTTTAATTATTTCAGCATCTTTTGTCATTTTTGTGTTATTTTAGCATCATTTTGTGTTTGTGTTAAATTTTGCATAATTTTTTGTCTTTCTGTGTCATTTTCTAGTTATTTAAGCGTTCTTTTTGTTATTTTTGTGTCTTTGTCATTTTTGTGTTTAGCATCATTTTGTGTTTTTGTGTTAAACTTGGCATCATGTTTTGTCATTTTTGTGTTATTTAAATATTGTTTTGCATTTTTGTGTTAAATTTTTCAGCTTTTTGTCTTTTTGTGTCAGTTTTTTAGTTCTTTCAGAATCTTTGTCATTTTTTTATGTTAAATTTGGCATCCTTTTGTCATTTTTGTGTTATTTTTCTGTTATTTTAGCCTGCTTTTGAGTAATTTTTGTGTCTGTGATTTTTGTGTTATTTCAGCATCATTTTGTCTTTTTTTTGTCTTTTTGTGTCTTTTTTTCTCACTATTTTAACATCCTTTGGTGTCATTTTTGTATCTTTTTGCCATTTTTGTGTTGGGTGTCTTTTTGTCATTTAAGCATCATTTTGTGTCATTTCTGTGTTATTTTAGTATCCTTTTGTGTCTTTTTCTATTATTTAAGACACATCCTGTACAGTCTTATTTTGTCCAAACAGAACTCCAGAATATTCAGGATCTAACAAAGCAAGAGAAGCAGCCGTTGGTTCCCTGTGAGAGTTCAGTCGCTGCTTTCAAACTGTTTATTTAGCGTTCTGTTTGCGTGTTAAAGTGGCTGCTGATTGATTTTCTGCCGGTCGACTGTCCACAGAGGTCTTCAGGATCAGCTCAGGGTCAGTTGAGTCTCACCAGCTTACAGGAAGAGTTTAATGATCCCGGACGTCCACCTTCCTCCTCCTCCTCCTCAGGCCTGGTGACTGATAGAGTAGATCAACATCATGTTTGTGTGTCTGTGGTGCTGTAGTGTAGCGCTGTTGTGTCCTCGTGGCGTGAAATGTTGTCAGCCGTCGATAAAAGTTCTCATCTGACCCTTCATCTCCAGTAACTTTATCAATGATCAGAGTTCTACCTTCAGACTGGGAATATTTTCCTTCAAGTCCATAGAGGTGGATCCAGATTTATCACTTTTTAATGGACTTTTTCCATCATTTCTGAGCCTCAGAACTTCATCAGTCCAGCAGATAGAACCATGACATTTAGGAGGTAAAACACACCTGAGTTCTGGGAAAAACTGACACTAAAATAACTAAAAAAAAAAAAAGCTGGAAATTACCACAAAAGCAGATCAAACCTTCAAGGAAAATATTCCCAGTCTGAAAGTAGAACTCTGATCATTAATGAAGTTACTGGAGATGAAGAACCACATGGTTCTTTGGGGTAATTCTGATTCTTTTAGTGGAGTTTTTGAGAGTTTTGTGATAATTTTACATCTTTTTGTGGTGATTTTGCATCTTTGTGGTAATTGTACATGCTTTAGTGGAGATTTTGAGTCTTTATGTGGTATATTCGCCTATTTTTGTGGTGATTGTGGGTCTTTTTGTGGTTAATTTGTCTCTCTTTGTGCTGATTTTGTCTATTTGTAGTAGTTTTGACCTTATTTTGGTCATTTTGCATCTTTTTGTGGAAATTTTGTGTCTCTGTGACACATTCACCTATTTTTGTGGTGATTTTGGGTCTTTTTGTGGTTAATTTCTCTTTTCGTGGTGATACTCCAGCTTTTTTAGTTATTTTAGTTGCGATAATTTCTCCCACAATTTATAGAAAGATGAGATAATTAAACCATTAATTAAACAGCAGCAACGTAGGGAACATCAGCAGAAAGTACACAATTCATTGCACATATTGCACGTAGGAAATGTTGATTATTGCACAGGGAAGTACTGATTTTGCTCAGTTCTTTTGTATTTAGAAATATATCGATTCTGCACAGAATATTTCTCATTGCTAGACGCTTCCAAACATGCTGAATAGAGATAATTCACAGGTTGGAATGCCAGATATCTCTTCCACCAGCATTTATGGTGTGCAGCCGTGTCAACAGATAACAATTTAACAATATATGTGTGTGTTCCCCTTAATATAAAAGCGAAAATCAGTAAATATTATGTCAAATGACGAAGAATCCCAATAAAATCTACCGTTGTGAATAAAGTGAGATTGAGCATGAGCGGCTAGTTTAGTTTTTCACACCTGGAGTGGCTTTACCGTTGATTTTTGTTGTTTTGTCTCATTTTTTTGTTGAGTTTTTGTTGGATTGTGTCTTTTTTTTTGGTCTTGTCTTATTTTTGCCGACTGTTATGAATAAAATGAGGTTCAGCATGAACGGCTAACAGCTAGGTTCGTTTTGAAGTGGATTTCCCATTGATTTTTGTTGTTTTGTGTCATTTTTTGTTGGATTTTTGTCGAGTTTTTCTTGTTTGTGACTTTTTTTGTCTTGTTTTGTTTCTTATTTTTGTCGTTTTGTTTCTTGCGTTTTTCATCATCGACTGGATAAAATTAGATTTAGCATGAACGGCTAAGTGTCTGATAATGTGAACACCAGAATATTTCAGGGTTTTGTGGTGTTGTTTCATGAAAAACTACCTCTTTAAACTGTTTATCTTCAAGCTAACGGGGCTAATCTGACTCTTTGTCCTGCAGAAGAAAACACCAGCCACGCCGGCAGAGTACAAGAAGACGGACGAGCCTCAGCCGGACGTGAAGGAGGAGGAAGAAGAGGAAGTGGAGGAGGAGGAGAAGGCTGAAGAGGCCGAGAAGAGCAGTCCAGAAGGTTGCTGCCTGGTGTAGATTCCATCAAACTGTTTGTGGCTTCCTTTGTGCGTCTCTGCGGTTTGTAACGGTTGCTGTGATTGAACCTGTTTCAGCTGCAGAGGAGAAGAGCGACGGAGAGGAAAGTCCTGTAGAGAAAGAGGAAGACGAAGTGGAGAAGGAGGAAGAGAAGGAGGCCACGGCCGACGAGGTGAGCAGTCGACTTTTATTATTATTAGAACAGACGCTGGAGCTCAGATTCACGGTTTTCCTTCAAAAATTAACTAAATATCTTGCATGGCCAAACTTTCTACGTATAAATTTAGTAAAATTCAGCCGACATGTCGTCTCTAAATATATAAAAAACTAATTCTAATACCCGTGTGGAATAAACATGGAGTAAATTAATTTTAGGAAAAATAAAAGCTCTTAATTTGGTTATAAACTCCTGAAAATACACGTTAAACCCCCTAAAATGTGGGTTATAACCGACTGCATCAATGTAGGATCATTTTATCCTGTACCTAAAACCTAACATACCTGCAGACTATAAACTATTACTCATTTAACACAAACGGCTTTATCCTTCTGGAGGTTTCGCAGAAATTAAGGCTAAAATCTACTATAACTGTAAGATAAATGTGGACTATAACTTATTATAAATGTAGACTATAATCTACTGTAACTTAGTATAAATTGACTATAATCTACTGTAACTGTAAGATAAATGTGGACTATAATCTACTATAATTTACTATAAATGTGGACTATAATCTATAATTTAGCATAAATGTGGGCTATAACTTAGTATAAATATGGACTATAATCTACTATAACTGTAAGATAAATGTGGACTATAATCTACTATAATTTAGTATAAATGTAGACTGTACTCTATACAATACAATGACTTTATTAATACCTGAAGGGAAATTCAATAAATCCAGCGAATTTCGCTGGATTTTGGTTGATTTTTTTTGTGAATGTTCGTCAAGTAAATATTAGAAGTTTTACTGATATATATGTAATCACTGTAGATTTTTTTGTTGTTGTTGTTGTTTGGAGATTTTTATTCATTTTTTGAAAATATTTACAAGAATTTTCTTGCCAAATTTAGGGAATTTTTTAAAAAATAAGACTTTTAAAGAATTATTGGAATTTTCTTCCTGAAGGTTTTGCAAATTTTCAGAAATTTGGGGAATTTTTTTGCTGAATTTTTTTCCGACAAGGAAACAATATTTTTTGGTGCTGTAAATGAGGACAACCAGAGGGTTAAAGCTTTAAAAATGTGAAGTTGTTCCTGGACCGTTGATGAATGATCTCCTCCGTCTTTACTTCAGAAACTGGAGGAGGACATTCTGCGGAGATCTCCCAGGAACAGGAAGGTCAGAAGGGACTGATATCTGAATCCACAGCCCTGACCTCCTCACCTCTCCGACTCCCCTCTTCAGACATCTCCTCTTCCTCCTCCTCCTCCTCCTCCTCCTCCTCCTCCTCCTCCTCCTCCTCCTCCTCCTCCTCTTCTTCTACTACTACGAGGCGACGGAGCCCGAATGGGTTCAGTGGAAGCAGCGAAGCTGAAAGGAAACTAATCGAGATCTCTGACATGGATGCCTGATGATGATTCCAGTATGAACGGGACTAAGTTAGTGTGATTTAGAGGATTTTTGTTTTTGAAAGAGATTACCTTCCTGCATCATTCCTTAACAACACCTAAGCAGACTCCAACCTCCTGGGCCGACGTCCTGCCTGCCAAACCGCCACCCTGAGCTAGCAGCTGCCTAATTAGCCTTTTAGCAACATGCTAATAGTGTCTTGAGAGATGATTTGGCTGTTTTGGTTTGAGGTAGCCTGCCATGAGTTTCATTAGCCTACCAGCAGCCAGATTGTTTAGCCACCAACTGTCAGGTCGGTACTGCTAGTTAACCTGCCACAAGTCTTGCTAAATAGTCTTCAAGCAGATTTGTTTACAGTCGACACGCAGTACTAGTAGCTCAGCAGCAGCCACGTATACTGAGGCTAGCAGGATTCACTACAAGGCTAGCTAAAAAAGGCTACTAAAAATAAGTCCCTAATTAGCCCCTAGCCTACCGATTGAATGCTAACTGGGCTACCAGTCAGGCTAACCTCAACAAGCCTCCTTAAATAGCCCACAAACAGTTAGCTAATTTGATAGTCTACAGTTTGAAGTAACAGTCTTCCTGCTTAGGCTAGCTACAGTCGGCTAGCTAGCCGACTATGATGACGCTAATTAAAATAGTTGGTACCATCCAACAACTGGTCACCAACCAGAACTGTTGGCTAATTAGCTTATGGAGAGGAAGCTAATCCTCAACAACTTCACAGTTTGTCATGCTAGCAGTTAGTGTGTTGGCAAATTCACAAGTTAGCAGGTGTTGGGTGTTTTTTTAGCTTTGTAGGATTCTGGAAATGAGCCTGCCGGCAGTTACAATGCTGATTTAACAGAAGGGTAGCTAATTATCCAGCTAATTAGCTCATCAGGAATCTAATGTTGGTATTGTTGTTAAATGCCATCATTCCACTTGGACTACATACTGCTAATTTAAAAAAACGTTGTAACTTAACAACAACTAGCTGATTAGCCTGAAAGAAGCTAACAACTGCCCTGTTGACAAAATGCTACTTCACAAGTTAACAGTTGATTTATTAGCTTTTTTCTCAGTCTGAAAATTGGCCTACCTGCAATTACATTGATCATAGGGAGCTCAGCTAGTGAAGGCAGTGCTAATTAGCCTACTTAGTAGCTTATCGGCAATTTGGCTGCTGGTATTGCTATTGAAATTGGCAAATGGAATACCAGCATCACAAACAACTGTGTTTGCGCATATGCTAATTCACAAGCTAACAGACGACTTATTGCTTCCTAACTAGCTTATGAGCTACTTGTACTGTCCTGATGACAAGAAAATCTGGCTGCTTTTACTGCAAATTAAAGTAGCGACTACAACCGGGTGGCTAACAACTAGCTACTAACAGTTTCTAGAGTTTATAAATTAGCCCGCTAGCTGCCTGAAGTAACCCAGAAGGTAGAGATTCGCCCGAGTGGCACTGAGCTGATATTTAAAAAATACTGAACTGGGAACACTCCGACTTTCTCTTCCTCCCACCCTTGTTTTTTTTTCATCTTTTTATTTCTCGTGATATAAAAATAAACGTGTTTTGTTCCGAAGCAGTTAGCTGCATGTTAGCCGCATGTTGGCTCCACTGGAAACAGCGGAAACGAGTCTCTTCGGTGTTCGTTGCAGCGGCGGTCGATGGCCCGAACCGGTCCAAACTGGTCTGAACCGGTCCAAATCGGTCTGAGCTTTGAATTGTGCCGTTTCTTCAGATTCCTGCTGCGTTTGTTGTCGTCTTCCGAACCGGTCCAAACTGGTCGGAACCGATTGGAGCTTTGAGTCGTGTCGTTTCTTCAGATTCCTGCTGCGTTTGTTGTCGAACTTTGTGGTTTAGATGTCGTCGGATCAGCGAAGCAGGTGACTTCTGACACTAAAAACCTCTTCACACCCTCTTCATGTTTCTGTAGATTTGACTTCATGCTGTTGTCTTTGAGGTTTTAGTCCAAACTGGGTTAATTCAGCCAACATCTCGTCTTTGCAGCGACATTTTTACAATAAAAGTCTTCCTACCAACACACTGGATGGTCTCGATGAACTTTAACCCTCTGAACTCTCGTCTCGTTTTCTCATTTTTCACTGCAATAAAAAACATCCTGACACAGTTCCGGTACCAGAAAAGCATATTTATGGATATTTTACCATTTATAATTTTAATTTTCTGCATTCCAACCTTGAATTCCTTCAGATTTTGGCTTCACGCAGTCTGGTTAAAGCCAACAATTTATCCAGATTGTGTGAAAACCAAAAAAAATTAACGCATCTCTGCACAGTTGTGCAGAGAGGCACTAATTTTTTTGTTTTTCACAATCTAGTTAAAGCAAACCGTTTAATTTCGATGAAATTTGTAAATGAGATGTGTAGAAACCAGTTGGTTTAAAGTTCCTGAAAGTTCTCGTTCTGTTTGTACGGTTTCCAGCGGATAAAGTAAATCACATTTTGTCGATTTTTCTGGGTTCAGAGGGTTGATGAGACATTTGGAGTTGACTTTTGTTTGTCAGGACTGAAAATAAAATAAAAATAATTGCACTACAGGAAAAAAACACCTCACCTGTCCGCCTCCACCAATCACAGACGACTTCCTTCGCGAAATTAAATTTTAGTGTCCTCCAATAACAGCCGATGAAGAGCTGGAGAAAAAAGAACGGCTAGTAAGAGGAGTTGCAGTTACCGTCAGTGACCATAGGTGACGCCAAACTCGCTTGAGGGAACTTGAACTCGTCACGTGACCCGGAAACGGCTGCCGATTGGTTCCATTGAGATTATTTCATACATGCTGTAGTGTAGCTAGTTTGTGTAAATTTAAAATATCTAAAAAAATCAACAGATGAATCGGTAAGACCTTAATAATAGTAATAATAATCTGTATTTAAAAAAGAAAAATCTTATTAAATATGTTTATTATTTTTTAACACTTTTGTCGTCGTTTGAGCTGAAACTGTCAATCAGATAAAAATCAGAGAAATAAAGAAAATTAGAACCAAACCTCTTTTTTCTTCTGTGATAAATAATTTTAGAATTTTTTTATTTGCTACTATTTTTTGATTCATCAGCCAAACAATTCAATAAAGAAATTAAATTGTCTTTGAAGCAGAAGTTAGAGCTGATTCCGGTTTATCGACCTTCCCTGCAGCGCCACCTTCAGGACATCTGCAGTTTTTCTGTCCATTAATTGTAAAACGGAGTCCAGTGTTCTGATTGGTGGTTATTGATCAGGAGTCTGATTGTGTCTTTGTGTCAATGTTTCCCTCAACGTCTGTCTCTGTGTCGTTTCAAACTCCGGCTGGGATTGGCTCGTCCCGCCGGAGAGCTCTGCTGTGATTGGCCGGTGGGACTTGACGGGTTCAGACATTTACTGGAGCTGCTTCCTTAAGGTCTGGGAGAAGTTCCTCCTCTTCTTCGTCCTCCTCTTCCTCCTGCTGTCATCCGATTGGTCCGGCCGAAGCTGCCTGGCTCCCAGACTGTAGACTGAACACTGTATCTGCTGGTGAAACTTCTGTAACTCTGCTTTTTATTTCTGTTTGAACTAACGTCCAGCTGACCGACACCGAGCTCCAGCTCTGAACGAAACGCTGTGATGATGGAGCCCCGTGTGTGTCTGTCTGTCTGTCTGCGTGTGTGTCTGTTTGACACGCGGTCAACATTTGTTTTGATGAATTAAAAAAAAAGGCCAAATGGAAACAGAGTCTGCAGAGTTTTTATTCACCCTCCACACTACAAACTACACGTTTCTGCTCTTTCTTCTGTAATTATTCTAAATACTTTTAAATACTGCTTCGCTTTTTTGTTTGTTTTTTCTCAGTGTGTATTTACAGGATGCAGAGCTCACAGCGAGTCTCATTCAGGTGATCAGGTATAAAAGAACCGACACACAAATCTTCAAATAAACATTAATGAAATGACATTCAATAATTTTAATTGTTTATTTTTTAATAAAATTTTATTTAACATTTTAATATTTAAAAAAAACTTTCATTTTTTTAAACTCTATTTTGGTAACTTTTTTCATACTTTAGTAGTTAATGATTTCTTTTTCTGTACATTTTAAGTATTCATTTCTTTCATGTTCTTTTTTTATTTAAATATTTTCAAATTAATTTTGCGTTTTTGAATTTTATTTTGTTAACTTTTTTAAAATATGCTTACGTTCATCTTATTTTATTAACCTTTCAAATTTTTATGTATTCTTAATTTTTTACATTTTTTTATGTATGTATTCATTTTGTTATAAATTAGATTTACAATATTTGTATTTTGATATTTTTAGTACTGTTTTTACATTTATTTTCTTATGTTTTTTATAGATTTTTTATACACATCTATTGGTTTTTTTTTTAAAAAACAATTTAGTAAGTTTTTTGTCACTGTGGACACAAACACCAAAATTATTATTAATTATTCTTTTTTCAAATTTTAATGGAGTCATTCATTTATGTCATCATTTTTAAATTCTTTATGTAGTTTGAATTCATTGCTTAAAATGTTTTTTATAAGATATTTTCAAATATTTTTCACATTTTACTGTACTCATGTATTATATATTTTTTTATATGTTTGTATGTACTCCGTTTTATTTTTTAATTAATTAGTTCTCTATTTTTTCAAATGAATTATTTTTAAATTTTTTAATATTCAGTCATTTATTCTATTTCCTGTTATTTTTGTCATTCACATTTTCTTTTTTTATTTCCTTTATATGTATCCATACATTTAGTTTTTTATATTATGCTTTTTTTTTTACTAATTAATAAATTTTATATAATCATTAATTTATCTTATTTTTTGCTGTCTCGTTTTACCATTTTTTTATTGTTGTAAATTATTTTTGTTGCATTTATGTGCATCTATTCTTTATATATTTTGGATTCATTACTTAATGTGTTATAAAATATTTCCTAATATTTTTCACATTTTTATTTGCTCATGTAATGACTTATGTAATTCATTTATTTAATTTAAAAAATGTATTTTCTATGTACTCTTTCAGTAATTTTTGTTTTTAATTCTATTTTTTCAAATGAATAATTTTTGCATTTTTTGTATTCGATCATTTATTCTATTTCAAGTTATTTTTTTCCCTTTTTCCCTTTTTTGTGTCCATATATTTAGTTTTTGTTTTTTTGTTTTGTTTTTTAGTTTTTTTTGCATCTTTACTTTTTCTGATTAATTTAATATTTTCTGTATTCATTCACTTATCTTATTTTATTTTTATGTCAATTTTTTTAGAATTTATTTTTACATTTTTAAATTTATTTTGCTGCATTTATGTGCATCTGTTTTGTGCTTAATTTTTAAATTCTTCCTCGTGTTTATGCAACTTTTTTTTAAATTGGGCTACTAGCAAAACGAGGGGGCGGTATATGGGCTCTGATTGGGCTTTATGATTGTCAGTCAAATCCGGCCACGATGCCCTCTCTCTATTGGCTGTTGGTGCTGTCAGTCATCCGTGAGGCGGGAGCAGAGACATTCCTCCTTTGCTGATGGAAAAAAAGAGAAAGTTTCCAAGATGGCTGCGTCGCCCTGCCTGTCCGCTGGAAAACAATAGAAGCAGCGCAGAGGGACGGAATCAGCCCGTTCTACCGACGAACACGCTCTGAATCCCCGCATATCCCGACTCGGGCTCGTCCGGGAGGTGGATTGTCCGCGGCGGTGACTCGGGAGAAATATAATTAAAGTATAATGATTTATTTAAACGTTTGAGGCTAGCCAACCCTGCTAGCCGAGATAACGTTAGCCCGTCTATCCAAAACACAGCAGCTAGCGGCTAACGGCTAGCGGGAGGCGGAGGATCAGCTGTTTGCTACACAGATGCTGTAGGAAGAGCGGACGGCAACACTCTCACAGTAAGTGGATTTAAAATCCAAAATAAGCTTTAAATAATCGAAAAACCTTGTAATGCGTGGGGCTGTTGAACCAGGTTAAATAATTTGTTTATTAGCTGCCAAGTTTTAGTGACGCTAACAGCTAGCTCCTGCTCGCTAACCGAGCTAACTCATCGGACTGGAGCAAAATAAAGTTTGGGACAAGTTGTTAAACCGTTAGGACGCTCTTAGCGGAGCCGTTAACGCTGAAACGGGAGTCTAACCGGAGGCTGATGCCGCCGAACTCCTGAACGAACTCATTTTAAAGGCAGCTCGGGAGTTTTTTTAAATGAAAACTCGACGCTCCAACTTTGATTTAGAGTGGAGGAATGTGCTAACTTAACCCAAACACCAGCTAGTCTGATGGCGAAGCTGTTTCACTGAATGAAATGTAAATGTAGAATAAAATATTTAAAGGGTTCATATTAAAATCACCAGGCGTTGATTTAGTTAAATCAGCGGTTTGTGCCTTTGATTTGGGTTGAACTCAGGTTGATTGTGGCTCCAGTAGCTTTTCACAGCAACTTAAATGAGCTGGTTTACAGCAGATATCTGGCTTTAAGTGAATAAAATCAGGAGGCTGGATGGTTTTCACCCAAAAACCTTAATTTTCCTCTCCGGCAGTGAGTGCCGCTGTGACTGAAGGCCATTAGCAAGACAAAGGTCGCCTCCATGGAGCCAGCACAGGAGTCTTTGTAAAGGGCGAGGGGGGGTGAAAAAGAGCCAGATTCAGCATTTTATGGACGAAACCTGAGCCGGGAGTTTACTACAAGTCTTTATTGATGATGGCGGATTTTGTTACACCGCGACACAGCGCGGTGATGGAGCGGCTCCGCCGGAGGATCGAGCTCTTCCGGCAGCATCACAACAGCTGCGAGAGCCGCTACGAGAACGCGACGCTGGAACGGCTGGAGCTGGAGAGGCAGCAGACCTTCGCCCTGCACCAGCGCTGCCTGCAGGCCAAAGCCAAGCGGTCCAACAAGCACCGGCAGCCCCAGACCAGCGGCGACCAGGCCGGCCAGAGAGCGCCGGGCGGCGGAGGAGGAGGAGGCGGCGGCAGCGCGGAGCACGGAGAGAGCGGCGGGTCGGCGGCGGAGCAGAGCCGGACCAGCACGCTGATAGCGGTGAGTGGGACCAAAACACAGGCTGGATGGTAGAGCTGAAACACATGAAGAACAGGCTGGATGTTAGAGCTGAAACACATGAAGAACAGGCTGGATGTTAGAGCTGAAACACATGAAGAACAGGCTGGATGGTAGAGCTGAAACACATGAACACAGGCTGGATGTTAGAGCTGAAACACATGAAGAACAGGCTGGATGGTAGAGCTGAAACACATGAGGAACAGGCTGGATGTTAGAGCTGAAACACATGAAGAACAGGCTGGATGTTAGAGCTGAAACACATGAGGAACAGGCTGGATGTTAGAGCTGAAACACATGAAGAACAGGCTGGATGTTAGAGCTGAAACACATGAAGAACAGGCTGGATGTTAGAGCTGAAACACATGAGGAACAGGCTGGATGTTAGAGCTGAAGCACATGAAGAACAGGCTGGATGTTAGAGCTGAAACACATGAAGAACAGGCTGGATGTTAGAGCTGAAACACATGAAGAACAGGCTGGATGTTAGAGCTGAAACACATGAGGAACAGGCTGGATGTTAGATCTCAAACACATGAACACAGGCTGCTGTAACAGGGATAAACCAACAGCAGTGACAACTGGAGGGACTCAGAGTAAATAAGATGCTTGACATGTTGGCGCCAGCTCACTTTAGTATGTTTTGGACAGGTAGTGGCAGTAAAACAAAATAATCCAGAGTCTGTTAAAGAGCTAATGATGGTTTATTTATTCAATTTTAGTATGAGATATGTAGCAGGAGGGGCTCCTAAACATGCAGATTTAATCCAGTAACATCCTGAATGTTCAACTGGGAGCAAACTGCTTCTCAAAAGTCTTATTTTTCTTTTAGTTTCTTAGCAATGCATCATATTTATTTCTTATTGCTGTTCTATCAGGGACTGCATTTATTCCAGCGTTATGTTTTTTTCTGAGTAATAACTGGCACAATAATTACACTTAACCGCCATGTTTATTTTTATGGCGAAGCCTTCAACCAAAGCTGTGAACACTCACCCTGACAGAAATTATCTACCTGTTAATGTTAATTTTGGGCTAATTAGAAACTGATAATGATGCTGATCTAGTCTCTAATTAGTTCATCATCATCAGCGGCTCAGTTTCAGCCTGTTAAACCTGCGTTCAGCCGCCTCCTGCTCCTTTCCATCACCCTCACTGTGTTTTACTGCAGCCAGAATCACCGTAAAGTTGTTTTATTTACATTCACAGTCGAACAGGTTTGGAAGTATTGATTTAATCATCGATCACAAACATTACTAATTGCCCAGAAGTCATTCTCAAGCTTCTGCGCCGCTCATAGCATCCTTCTTTAGTACTGATCTCAGCTAAATCCAGATAAATGGTGATCCTGCACTTAGGATGTGAGCAGAGCAGCCTGGATGTGGTTTAGTTCATTGTTTTGGAAAAGCTCAGTTTACGTGGAACTCACTGAAACACCAGGAAGCATTTCAGATGAAGCGGCGCTGGAGGCTGTTTTGGTTGGAGGTACAGGCAGTAATGTGGACTCTGTCAGCTGTTTAGTGTCTGGGTGGTTTCAGCTCACATCTGACCTGAACAGCCGGCGTGGGTCATAAATCAGAGCCGATCGCACTCATCGATCACTACTGATCGGTGAGCTCCTCGTTCAGCGGAAGTTCTTCTGACAGATTTGTACTGTGGCTTTGCTGTCGGGTCACGTGACCTCCGTGTTTTCCTTCACTCTGACTGTGGTTGCTTCAACAAACACTGGTTCAAACCCTTCATGCTGCTAAAGTGTCCTTGAGCAAGACACCAAATCCCAGCCTCAGACTTCTGACCTGCTCTGTCTTTTTATTTTAGTCTTTTAAAGCAGAAACAAATATTTAACGAGCACATCAGCTGATTTACAATAAATGAATCAACGCATTTTTTCAGATTTTCTTTGGGTTTGTCGCGACTCTTCAGACTAAAACTGCGCTGTTGTCCTTGTTCTGACATTTTACAGACGCAACAATTAGTCAGCTGAAACAACACATAGATTAAACCTCAACAAACTTTATTAGAAATGACATCTGCACAATGCAGCTGCTTACAATAACTCAGTCATAGTTGTTAATATTTTCCTGTTCATAGGATCATTTTTAAATGTGGGGTTCAGCTCATGAGTCAAATATTATATGGTGAAAACTCATCTAAAGGGTTTATCTCATGTTTGAAGTATAAATAAACTGGTGTTGCTGTTTTTGTTACACTTTAAGTATAAAGTCTCAAACGTACCAATGTTTGAACTTGTGTTCAGTTGATTTGATGTTGCAGCATCATAGGTTCTTTAAAGCGTCTTAATGTTTAGAGACGATTTAGGATTTACTCAACGTCCTTCTGGTTTCTGTGGACGAGTTCTTATGGGTCTTTAAGATGTTCAGGAATTCTAAGCTCAAATTTAAAATGTTCTGATGGCTGCTGAGATGGTTCTAAGGATCCTTCGATACTTCAGAGGTGATTGACGAGGTTCATTGAGGGGTTCTGGTGTCCATGGTGATGTTCTTTGATGTCTGTAAAATATTCAAGCATTCATTCAGGATTTTCAGCTGTTCTTCAAACAGTTCTGATAACTACTGAGGAGGTTCTAAGGATGTTTATAGATATTTAGAACTGATATAGGAGGAGTTCTAGTGTCTCTTCATAAGAGTTTGGGGTCATTCAAAGGAATCTAATGGACTTTTAAGAGGTTCTGATGGTCACTGAGGAGTTTCTTTTAGATGTAAGGAAATGACTGATGGCTGATTTTAGTTACTGAGGAACAGTGAGGGTTCCTTCAGGAGGTTCTAATAGTCACAGAGGAGTCTCCAGGGTTCCTTTGGGCAGCTTCCCTCATCATCGGTCTGGAAGAGCTGAGAGTGAACGGAGGCTTTGGTTCTTGGTGTTCTAAGTGAACAGCAGGCTGACAAACAGCGACTGGAGTCCTGAGAGGTGACTCAGTGTGAACAGAAACCCCCTCTGCCCCCTCACAGCTGACTCACCGCTCGTTTTGTTGGTTCTGAATACTAACGCTGTGAAGAAACGCCTCGTTCTCACTCCGCTCTGTGGTAGCAGGAGGAGGAAGAGGCGGGGCCACATCACAGCTGCTCCCAAATGATTGGCTGCTCCACTGATGTCATTAGTGATGTCACTGGGGGAAGGTGCAGATTGTGCTGTAAATATTCATTATTATTGTTGTATTTATTGATTTATTTTAGACGTGCTCCAAAACCATAGAGGCAAAATAAATCGCACAAAATGAAAAGAAACCCAAAAAAATTCATCTTAATAACTCCTACCTTCTACAACAACAAACGCAGTAAGATAATAAAAATATGTCAACCGTTAAATGCCATTAAGCTACAGATATTGTGAAATTAAGTATATTATGGCTGCTTTAAACAATTATGTTCATTGTTGATTATTTACTGGATTTATCTATTAGTAATATTGTTTGTAAAATGTCAAAATATTACGATCTTCTTGATATATAGTGACATAAAGTCATGTATGCTGGTCTAAATAGTGTATCTCACAGCCAGCAGTATATTGACTTTAGTCACTTTTACAAACACACCAGTGATTAATGTCCTGATAATTTACCTTTAACCCCCCAAAAAATGGTAAAGAAAAATGTTCCAGTGGTATAAAACGGTACGTCTTTTTAGCACTGATGCTGATTTTTAGTAACTATTGACACCAGGAGATGATATTTAGAGCTTATATACATTTGCTCTAAAAATGAAAAGAAAGGCAGCTGCATCAGAGCCAAAAGATTAATCAGAAAACCTTTTTTTTTTTTTTTTAAACAGAAATAATGAGACTAGTAAGCTGAAAACTTTGGATCTGGATGAGTTAACTTCTCGTCAAAAGCCCAAATGAATTATATTTAGTGTGATGTACATGCAATAATATATTATTGGGGACTTTCAGCTGTTGACTTTTGGGTGTGTAAATATACAGGTTTTTGACACTTTATGCCGCAGTTTATCATGTACACATTACAGATCACAGAGTGTCTACAAAAGAACAAAACATTCAGTCATCTGGGACTGAACCATGTAGTATTTTACCTCATAATCAAAACAACAAAAGTCAGATAAAACAAAGACCAAAAAAACAACAAAAACAAGCCAAAATATTACAAAAATGAAACAAAAAGTTACAAAGTAAAAAAAATTGACAAAAACGAGACAAAAAATTACACAAATGACCCAAACTAGACAAAAAATGACAGCAAAAGAAACAAAACAACAAAAAAAAGGCAAAACCCACAGGCGAGACAAAAAGGAAACACAAAACGACAAAAACTACAAACAAAACAACAAAAATTAGAAACAACCAACAAAAACATGAGACTAACGACAAAAGTCAGACAAAAAAATAACAAAAACAAGACAAAATATTCCAAAAATGAGACACTAAAAGTGAATTTTTTTCCCTCCAAATACAGAGAAACTACGTATTAAACTTGAATTCCATCTTAGTTCTTTTTAATCTGCTGCAGACAATACACAGAACAGAAAGTGATTCACAATCAGCACACAAAAGCAACAACTGGATATCAATGTAAAAAAAATCAATAACATGGATATTAGTGTAAAAAAGTACAACAAAGCCAGACATTAATGTAAAAAAGTGCCAAAACTTGAATATTGATGGAAAAAATGTCAATAACCTGGATATTAATGTAAAAAACTACCAAAAAAATGGATATTAATGTAAAAAAATCAATAACCAGGATATTAATGTAAAAAAACTACCAAAAAACTGGATATGAATATAAAAAAGTGCCATAAAACTGGATATTAATGTAAAAAAGTACCATAAAACTGCATATTAATATATAAAAGTGTCAATAACCTGGATATTAATGTAAAAAAGTGTCAATAGCTTGGATATTAATGTAAAAATGTACCATAAAACTGAATATAAATGTAAAACGTGCCAAAACACTGGATATTAATATAAAATAGTCCCACAAGGCTGGAAATTAATGTAAAAAAATTAACGTGAATAATAACATTCAGAAATTGTAATTTATCTGGATATTTAAGTAAGAAGCATCAGTAGCCTGGATTTTAATGTTATTTATTTATTTATCATGGTAATGTTATGATATTAACGTTAAAAAGACTGAATAATCTGCATATTAACTTTAAGAAGTGATTCACAATCAGCACATAAAAGCAGCAGTTAGACGAAACTTTTCATTTATCCTTATTTAGTCCTTTTAAAACAAACAGGAGAGATAAATTATCTGTGACTTTCATCTAATTAACAAATAATAGTCAAATTTACCAGAAAAAACCAACCACCTGTTATTATTGACTCTTAATGAAGGAAACACTTCACCTGACACCTTCATAGAGTCTAATTATTCTTTATCTAAAACAGAAAAGTCTGCATTTCTTTACTTTATTCACAAACAGAAGGGTTGATAGTGAGAATTCAGCGTCTGTTCCTGCTGATGTCGATGAGCCGTAACAACGCAGTAAACATTTTTAAAATTCCAGCACTGCAAAGTAAGAATTTCAGAGCTGAAAACATGCGCGGGGGCAGCAGTCAGACGACATAAACACACCAGATATTTTGCATTTTTGTGGCAGAGCGAGAGCCAGAAATTCCAGGATGAATCACCAGAATCGTCGTTTATCTGCCGGCCAGGCGTCACGATAAATATGCACACTTGTTAGCCATAACAAAGGCCGCCGGCGTCGCCGTGGATACTATTGGCGGAGGTGTTTAAACTGCTGCTTCTGTGTTAAGGAACAGTGTGAGATAAACGCAGAGGTCAAACTGTCCAGAGCTTCTGTCTGTTTGGATCAGAGCAGCTGTCTGCAGACTCAAATACCCATAATCCCACTGGTATACTAAGCCCCTCCCCCTTCCCCAAGCAGCTCTGTAACCATGGTGACGAGCAGACCTGTATTTCAGGTAGAAGGAGTTCAGTGAGTCACCGGTCTGCTTTTCCTCGGGGCAGATTCTCTCCGTCAGGTTGTGTTTCGTTTCCCTGAATCTCAGTCCAGTTCAGAATCCCAGTTTTCTGGAATAACGGATCTGCTCCGTAAAGACACAGTGAAGATAATTCTGGTTCCTTTTGCTCAGAGAAATTATGTTTTTGTTTCGTCTTTACACTGGTCAAAGATGTTTTTGTTTTGTCTTCTGCCCTTGTGGGAAAATGAAGGACAAAGTGCAGCTTTGTTGTGCTTTTTTACATTAATATCCATTTTTATGGTAATTTTTGCATTTATGTCCAGTTTTATGGTAATTTTTACATTGATATCCAGTTTTATGGTATATTTTTACATTGATATCCAGTTTTATGGTATATTTTTATGGTAATATCCAGTTTTGTGGTACTTTTTTACATTAATGTCCAGTTTTGTGATAGTTTTTTACATTAATATTCAGTTTTAAGGTAGTTTGCCACATTAATATCCAATTTTGTGATACTTTTTGACATTAATATCTTGATTATTAATGCTTTTGTGCATTAATCCGCAGTTTATTTAAGTGCGTTAATATCCAGGTTATTGACATTTTGGTGCATAAATATACAGGTTATTGACACATTTGGGCATTAATATTGTGGTTATTGATGCTTTTGTGCATTAATATCCACATTATTAACACATTTGTGCATTAATACGCAGTTTATTGACACTTAAGTGCATTAATATCCAAATTATTGACATTTTGGATCATTATTATCTACATTGACTTTCTGGTGCCTAAAGATCTGGATTATTGATGCTTTTTTTGCATTAACATCCTGATTATTGACACTTTGGAACGTTAATATCCAAAACCTGTCCTTTTAGTTCCCCTCTCTCTCACATTTATAGAAGCTAGAGCCAATAATTTGTGTTAAAAACCGTTTGAATAATGAATCAATGAACAGCTGAGATTTAAAGACTAACTGACTAATGAGGAAGTGTTTTGGTTGCTCATGCTGTGTTTTGGTTCAGAAACTACTGATGAAAGTTTGATTTGAGAAACCAAGGCGCTCACATGAGAGGGAAGGTGAGGGAGTAACAGAAACTAAAAGTCATTTGAATAAGCGCTGGTTTGTGTGATTTTTTTTCCTCTGACTCTGAGAATATGAAGCCAACAAACATCTGCACTCCCACGCAGGTGTTTTTATCTGTGCTGACAGGAGCAGAGGTTTTCCTAGACAGGAGGATGAAACCACGTCGAGAAAAACACACTAAAGTGACACTAAACTAAACCCTGAGACCCCTCGGTGTGAATCTGAGGAGTCACATGATTACAGCGTGAGGAAATAAAGTGCATCTGTAGCAGAATGGGGCAGGACTTCAGAGCTGCCGTCCAAATGTTTGGATGCTGGGCTCAGGCTCATCAGGAAATTCTCAGCATTTTTTGGACAAGACGTCGCCTTTCTCCCTCTGCTCAATGAGGCGCAAGCTTTGATTGTCTCCCTTTGTTTTCTGTCTGATTTCATCACATGAATGTAAAATCAGTAACCTGGATGTTAATCTAAAAAACTGTTAGCAGGGTGTTAATAGAGCAAAGTATCAAAGACATGGATATTTACATGGAAAAAAAGTGTCAATAAATGTAAAGAAGTACCATGTAACTGGATATTAATGTAAGAAATTACCATATAACTGGATATTAATGTAAAAAATGTCAATAACTTGGATATTAATATAAAAAAGGTGTCAATAACCTGGACATTAATGTAAAAAAGTACCACAAAACTGGATATTAATATTAAAAAGTGTCAATAACCTGGATATTAATGTTCCAAAGTGTCAATAACCCAGATATTAACATAAAAAGCATCAATAACCTGGATAATCATGTTAAAAAGTACACCAAAACTGGATATTAATGTTAAAAAGTGTCAATAACCTGGACATTAATTTTCAAAAGCGTAAATGACCTGATTATTAACATTTTAAAAGTGTTAAAAAACAAAAAACTAAACCTTGATTATAATGTAAGAATATGTTGAGAACCTGGATCTTATAGAAAGTATCAGTAACCTGGATACTAACAGAAAAAGTCTTCAGACTGGACCGATCAGACTAACCTGAGTTCATACTTGGGGACATATTTGAGCAGCTAACCTGATAAATATAATCATCAGCCACACAGACACCGCATCTGTTTGCTCTGCTGGCTTCACCTGGCTGCTGCTGCTCCTCCAGCTGCAGGTGTGGACAGTTTCCTGGACGGTTTCCTGGCAGCTAAACCGTGTGAGGATCAGCTGATGTGCTGCAGGAAGCTCTCAGATCCGGCGCTGGAGCTGCCTCAGAGTGGACACATCGATCTGCTGACTGCTCTGAGGAAGCTCTTTGTTGTCAGCGTTATGCAAGCCTGCCTGCAGCCGATTCTATTAACAGCAGCAACAGCTGTCTGACCTGCAGCTCTGCTGCAGCGCCCCCTGCAGCTGCAACGCTGCACTGACAGATGGAGCTTATGTCACAGGTCAACAGCTGGCTTTGTTCCACAGCTCTTAGTCCATTCATGATGACATCTCTAAGTTAAGATGTGAACTAAAGTTGGTGCAGGTTTGCTTTTTTCTCAGTTTTTTAAATCATACAACACTGTTGGTCAGAAAAAAAATAAGAGGCCCTGATAAGTTGTTATGAGCCTGGACTAAATATTATTGTAAAACACATCAATAACCTGGATATTTATCTTAACAAGCATCAATAACCTGGATATTAATCTAAAAAAGTATCAATTACGTAGATATTTATCTAAAAAAGCATCAATAACCTGGATTTTATTGATCTGAAGCATCAATAACCTGGATATTATTGGTCTGAAATATCAAGAACTTTGATAAAATTTGTCTGAAGTATCAATAACCCATCTGTCATTCATTCTCTGGTTGTGTTTGTGTCCAGCTGCAGGAGACGGTGAAGAGGAAGCTTGAGAGCGCCGGTTCTCCGCTGGGCAGAGATCAGGTCAACGGTTACAGCGACGGCTTCCCCCCCAACAAGAAGACCTGCCTGGACAACGGCACCACCAACGGCTCCCCGCTGGACTCCAAACTGGGCATCACCGACTCGCTCAGCTCCAACGGGACCCACGGGCCGGCGGGGGAGACGGCGGATGTCGGCGGGGAGCCGGGGTCGGACTTCCATCGAAAGGAGATGAAGCAGGAGCCGGACGACATCCTGCCCATCATGCCTCCGTCAGGCGGCGGCAACAACAGCCTGTTCCCTGACCTGAACCTGAATGAGCAGGAGTGGACGGAGCTGATGGAGGAGCTGAACTGCTCCGTGGCCTACGAGGACATCCAGGACATCCTCAACGACGGCTTCGAGGACCGCAAAGACCCGCTGGAGCTGGCGCCCACTTCTGGTGGAGGAGCGTCGGTGGGAGGAGCATCAGGTGGAGCAGCAGGAGGAGGCCAGTCGTCGGGGCTCCTCCCTCCAGATCTGGTCAGCGTGAAGGCCGAGTTCTCTCCGGCCTCGGCCGTCTTCGAGCAGGACTCTCGGACCGGCTCCCCCCACGTCAGGTCCACCTCCTCCGGACCACCTCCTCACCCCACCAGCTCCCCTGTTGCCTCCTCCTCTGCCTCCTCTCCGGCCCTGCCCCCCTCCCAGCCGGCTCCTGCCCCCAGGCAGCTGCAGCCTCCTCCCAACCACCTCCTCCCTCCGGGGCCCCCGGGGCCCAAAGACCTGTCCCCCGCCCAGCAGCTCCAGCAGCTGGCCGCCCAGCAGCAGCGAGCCCAGCACCTCCACGGCCAGATCCACAAGCAGCCGCAGCCAGGGGCCAAGTTCCACAGCCAGGCGCCCCATGCCCACCCCTCGCCGTGGCCCCAGTTGGCCAACACCTCTCAGAGCTCACTAGGGCCCAGCTTTGGTATGGACAAGCCCACAAGCCCCTCCCTGTACCCGCAGGACTTCAACACCAACCCCCAGAAGCCGCTGCTGATGCCCGGTCAGCCCAACAAGGGCTCTCCCAAGGCGGGGGCTGGCAGCTACATGCAGGGGCCCTCCGGACACCCCAACATGCTGGGTCACCTGACGTCGGGGCCGCCCCTCAGCCACCCGCCGGCCGCTGGAGCTCAGGCTCCGACCGCAATGCTGAACTACAACAACACCAAACCTCTGTCGCACTTTGAGGCGGGGCCCGGCCCGCCGCGGCCCACCAACGCCCAGAACCAGAACAAGGCGGCCCTGCTGACGCTGCTCCGACAGCAGCAGCAGATCAAACAGAAGAACAGCATGAACTTCCGGCAGCACATACCGCACTCACAGGTAAGAAGCTCTGAAACCACCTCCAACACGCCTCAGTCTGACCAGCAGCAGAAACAGCAGCTGCTCAGATTCTCTTCAGGGCAGATTAAACGTTTTAGCATCTAGTGGTTAAAAAACTAAAACGGTAAACTTAGCTGAGCAAACTGGTAAACAGCAGGATAAATACAAGCTGTCTGCTAGTTTGACTTTCTGACATTTTCATCTCATCTGTGTAATTCTTCTGAATGTGAACCTGCAGCTGATCAGTTAGAAGGAAAACGTCTCACTCTGCTGGAGCTTTTTCCATAAATACAGACATTTTCATAGAGCTACAATGAAAATTTACCCAGAATGCACTTTTTACATTTTTCTCTGGTGAGTTATCACAAAACAGCAGCACATCCAGAGTACCAGTGATGGTTTCTAGGACTCTAAACTGTTCACACTAGGATACATCCCATAATACTGATGCTCACAGTTGGTTATAGAGAAATTGAACAGAAACCAGGTTTAGTATTCAGACTACGACACCTGGACGGATGTAAAACTGATCCGATCGTTATTTTGTTTTGTTTTTGATGTTTTGGGACATTTTGTGTCTCATTTTTGTCCTTTTAGTGACGTTTTGATTGTTTTACGTGTCTTTGTGAAAGTTTTGTCTCTGTGACATGCAGCTCCGATACAGCCCATAATATTGATGCTCAAAGGTGGTTATAGAGAAAATTAACAAAAACAGATTTAGTGTTTAGACTGTGACACCTGGATGGATGTAAAACTGATCTAGTGTCAGTTTTTGTCAGAATTCAGGTGTGTTTTTCCTCCTACATGTCATGGTTCTTTCTGCTGGACTGATGAAGTTCTGAGGCTCAGAAATGATGAAAAAAGTCCATTAACAAGTGATGAATCTGGATCCACCTCTATGGACTTGAAGGAAAATATTCAAGTCCTGTAAACTCTGATCATTAATAAAGTTGCTGGAGATGAAGAACCAGATGGTTCTTTGTGTTAATTTTACATCTTTCAGTGGAGATTTTGAGTCTTTCCGTATTATATTCACCTATTTTTGTGGTGATTTGGGGACATTTTGTCATAGTTAGAACCATATTTGTGGTCATTTTGTCTCTTTTTGGGCTGATTTTGTGTCTGTTTGTGGTACGTTTTACCTTTTATTTTTGGTCATTTTGCATCTTTTTGTGGAAATTTTGTGTGTCTTTGTGACTTACCTCTTTTTGTGGTGATTTTGGGTCTTTTGTGCTGATTTGATTTCTTTTTGTGGTGATTTTCCTGCTTTTTTAGTTATTTTAGTGGCAGTTTTTACCTGAACTCAGATGTGTTTTTCCTCCTAAAATGTCATGTGTCTATCTGGACCCACCTCTATGGACTTCAAGGACCTGGAACTCTGGAAATATTCACAGTATGAAGGTAGAACTCTGAACGTTAATAACGTTACTGGAGATGAAGAACCAGATGGTTCTGAGGAGGTTCAGGGAGGACGTTTCTTCAGATTTGGTTCCTTTTTATCTGGAATAATCCATTTGTCAAACATAAACAAGAACAAATTTTCCTCTCTTGTATTACAACCAAGACAATGGTTTTACAGACCTGAAGAAGCTAAAACTTTGCATGGCTTCAACAACCATAATACAGTTTTTGTAGATTCTGAGAGTCAGATGGTTCAGATGTGGCTGATTTAAGGTGGAATGACTCCTGGCTAACGTAAAGATAAGATAAGACGCTGAAGCACTGGGCAGCTGTGTCTTATCACAACAAGTTCCAGGGACTTTTTCAGGGTCAAAGCTCCTCGTCAGAGCGTCAGGTGGGAGGGTCTGATTGATTTTTTTTTTCCCTGGAGTGACTCTAATAACAGACTAGAATACATTAGGGTTCATAAACAGGTAAACGTGCAGCTCCAGGGCGAGTGTCGCTGGTCGTACTGGTGTCCGTCCAGCAGCAACGAGGCCTTTTGTTCCACCGGGCCCCTCGTTTTAACGTCCAGCCTCAGAGTGAGCGTCTGGGTCAAGCAGCTGGTTGCTCAGGCTCTCTGAGGGGGGTGGAGGAGGCCGTGACAAAGCAGCCTTTCATATTCCCTCTCTGGATTTAAATATAGCCGCCGCCACTGCTGCTGCCGCCTGTGTTTTTCCTCTGGGCAGACGGGACACCATGTTCCTGCTGCACTTCACACTTTATTATCACAACCCTTAATCCGTTTACTCAAACTTTACTTTCTGTCCCTCGATGGTGGCATCAGACAGCCCGACGTGGATCCAGAACGACTGTTAAACCCTTTTCCTGCAGAGACACAATCAGGACAAACTTTTAGTCACACAGACAACAAATAAATAATCCAAATATTGACCCAAACTTTTCTTTTTAGTGGCTGTAATAAACTCTGCAGCCTCTGGAGGACACTAACAGTCTAAATAGACTGTCCTGCTCCTGCTGTTTTAAATCACTTTTATAGAAACTGAATGATTAATTTGCTTTAACTTCACATGTTACATATACATTTTTTTTTTACACAACATTTTTTTAAAAAGCAGCATCTGTAGCTGTGGAATATGGTACATGTCCTAGAAAACCTGAAATTCCCAGAACTTTCCAGGTCTGTGAAACCATTGTGTTGGTTTGTAATGTGAGAGACAAACATTTGTTCTTGTTTATGTTTGACAAATGGATCATTCCAGATAAAACGAACCAAATCTGAACAAAATCCCCGCGACTTCTTCATCTGCAGTAACTTTATCAATGACAGTGTTTCCTCTAGGATTTTTTCCCAGCAGCGGTGCTGCTCTGCTCCGTTTCCAGTTTCAGAATATCGTGTATATTTAAGGAGATTTCCACAGAGATGAATCTGCATTATGTTCCTTTACAAATTACCTCCAAATTCTCCTGTTAAAACGTTAAATCCACCGTCGTTTTTGTGGCTAACAGGACCAGAACTCGTACCCGGCTCCTCCTCACGGCCCCGGCCCTGCCAGCGCCATGACGTCAGCACCCGGGAACAACGGCATGTCGGCCCAGCCGGGGGCCAACGCCATGGCGGGTAACCAGGCGTACCTGAACAGCCAGGTGGTGGCAGCGGCTCTGAAACAGCAGCAGCAGCAGATCCTGGAGCAGCAGAAGCAGCAGTACATGCAGAGGCAGCAACTCATGGCTGAACAGGTATGACTCACCTGGTGCTCTTCACCTCCTCTCTCTGGAAACTCAGTGACTCTGGGCTGTTGGTTGAACATATTAACACATTTAAAGACTTCCTTCTGGACTATGAGAGGCTGAAATGAGGATCTCCAGTCCACACACTCAGAATCAACTTTAATGGCCGTCTACGTACACAGCATAGAAGGAATTTGGATTTGGCTGTTGTTTTCACTCTAGGAATAAAGAAAGAGAAAAATAAAATAACTAGAAAGAAGAGGAGACAAAAATTAAAATAAGTAATAATAGTAATAAAAATATCAGTGTCCCATTCCAGACACTAGAGGGCGCTGTTGGCTCATAGAGCTAAAACCACACCTCAAATAGAGCTGCAGTGATCAATGTTTCTGCTGTTTAATTAATGAATTAACTAACTAATTAATCAGCCACTAGTTTGATGATTGGTTAGTCAGTTCAGATTCTTAGATTCTCTGGTTTATCTCCTCCTCTGAACTGTAAATCTTTGTCGTCTTGAACATTGGGAAACTTTAGCACAAATAGAGAACCACAGACAGATGCAGAATATCTTCAAAGCCATGAACCAGGCTTAAATACATCCAGAATGAACTCAAATAGATGAAAGATGACTGTAAAAGAGGCGGAAATGGAGCACAGTGTGATGAAAATCCACTGCAGAGAGGCTCAACAATGTCCAAGCTGACTAGCAGGAGACACAAAAGGTTTACTGGAAAACTGATCAATTGTCAACATTAAATTTGCCACTACTTTGATAATCAATTGAAGAATTGATGTGTTTTTTAAGCAGTCTAAATTCTGTGATTGCAGCTTCTTAAATGAAAATATTTTGTGGTTTCTTTCCTCCTATTAGACAGTAAACTGAATATCTTTGGATGAAACAAGACATTTGTCATCTTTGGGATACACTGATCGACGTTTTTCACTGTTTTCTAACATTTCTAACAAATCAGTTCATGTAGAAATTGCTCAGAAATGTCCTCAAAAAGGTTAATTTTATGTCCTAACATTGTAACGAAGCTGTGAAACCTTGTCGTTAAATGTTCAGTTATTAAACCCGTGGTAAAGATTCTGTTTCTAATGAAGAATCTGGCGTCTCTTTCAGGAGAAGCAGCGACAGCAGGACCAGCAGCTGCAGCGACACCTGACCCGACCTCCCCCTCAGTACCAGGACCAGCCGGGACCGCCGGCCAATCAGAACCCGTTCCCTCAGCAGCCAGTCAACCAGTTTACAGGTGCAGGAAGTGATCTCACACAGCACAAACAGCTCGCCATTTATTTGTTACTTACTGATGATCAGAAATCACGACACGGTAGAATGTGTCCATTTAATATAGATGAACCCACAAACACAATGACCTCACACTGAACACAGGTGTGTGTTCTGCATGTGGACGTTATGTACGGATACCGAATCACAATGGGACTCAGAAACACACCCGCAATTTAACCCTCCTGCTGTCTTCATTTACGGCCACCAAAAAATATTGTTTCTTTGTCTGAAAAAAAAAACAAAAATTCAGCAAAAAAATTCCCCAAATTTCTGAAAATTTGCAAAACCTTCAGGAAGAAAATTCCAATAATTCCTTAAAAGTTTCCCTGAAAAGTTTTATTTTAAAAAACAAATTTGGCAAGAAAATTCTTGTAAATATTTTCAAAAAATTAGTAAAAATCTTCCAAAAAATCCTAAAAATATCTAAACTGATTCCATATATATCAGTAAAACTTCTAATATTTTCTTCAGAACATTCACATAAAAATCAACCAAAATCCAGCGAATTTCGCTGGATTTTGGTTGATTTTTATGTGAATGTTCTGAAGAAACATTTTTAACATTTCTTTTTTTCCACCAAAAAATGCTCAAAGATTTCCTAAAAATGTTGAAAATGTGGACATCAGAAGTTTCACTGTGAAAATGTTTTTTTTCCCACATTTTCAAACTTTATAACGGGTCAATTTTGACCTGCAGGACGACACGAGGGTTAATTAGTTGTTCCGTGAATCATTTCCGACGGATAAGTCCTGATAAGTCTTCAGCAGTGGATTTGTAGTAGAATCACAATCATGTGATGTAGTGTTCACTTGTTGTCATGGTTACCGTGATGCCGTGCCACTATCTGGCAATGATACAGAAATCTTTAACAAATCCGTGGATCCAGACTTTAAGCCGCATCACTGCCAGAATCTAATCACTTGGTCTTTGTGTCGTTTCTGACCTTCACTGAAAATTTCATCCAAATCTGTTGGTCCGTTTTTGAATAATGTTGCTTAAAAGTTTCAGAATGGAGACGATTCACTGATAAATGGCCTTTATAGACCTGCAGTTCAGGAAGACGTCTGGCAGGAGGAATTTATGTAAAAAACAAATCACCTGATCTGTGTGGTCGAACTGCAGCATTACAATAACTCCACTGTGTTCTCTTCGCTAACATTCAAATATGTTAAATATGATTTTTGAACACAACTGAAGGAACATTTTCTGCTTTTTGTGCTGCAGAATGATGCAAAAACTGACAACTTAGTTTATTTTATTCATGGTGACACATAAAGTAATTTAAAATGTTGTAAATTGTGTTTAGTGTTATTAAAGTAATGAGAATTTATCCGAAAACTATTTAAATTCAGTCCTAACGTGAACCAACAAACGCAAGTGGAAAATAAAAATACCAACATTTACAGCTTACAGGTTTTAAGGATTCAGATTTTTCGTTTCTTTATGCTGCAACAAAAATCTAGATTTTCACACACGGAAAATATTAAACATCACATTTAAAACAGCTTTCCAAAAGAGAAATTAGACACTCCAAGTTCACCGAACAAGTTTAATTACTAAGCTTAATACCTGACATGTTATACAAATTTACCTGACTGGTTTAAATATTAAAGTTCAGACCCGACTAACCCTTATTTAGATGCTACGGTTTAGAGCTTACTGTATTCTGCATTGTGGAAATCCGACCCTAGTTTATGAGTGGAGCAGAAATAAAGTTTTGTTCTACAGAAGGAAGAGTTTAATCAGTTTCATCTGCTGATGGATATTATGATGGATATTGTGGATATTGTGGCTGCTGCCGTGACGTTCAGGACAAACATTCTCTCGGCCGATGTGTAAATGATGCTCACCGCTGATTTGAATGGAAAATGAAGGGAACTGTAGCATCAGGACAGAGAGGAAGTAACTGAACTGTCAGCAGCTCAAACCTCATCGAGCTCTAAAATAGTCGTTTACTGCGTCTCTAACGGCAGCGTTTATATTTTGCCCTTTTCTTCCAAAAACATACGTACATAACAAAAACATACAGTGGTGGAAAAAAAGTGTTTGGACACCTTTAAAATTTTACACAATCTCAAATATTATCATGAAATGTTTGTGGAAAAATCTTTTTCGTGTTTCAGAAGGTGGACTGCATTAGACAGACACAAACAAATACAAAAGATATTATTTTTGTTTATTGTTGACAAGAAAAACTACCAAAACTAAATTCTACCAAACTGACCCAATACTCTAAATTTCTTATTTTTATGGAACCAATCAATTTTAAGTTTTCCATGTTTTTTTTAGGATTTGTTTAGTATTATGGCTGTGACTGAAATTACACTTGAAGACCTGAGAGTGATTCTTAATGCAAATACATGCAAATGTTTGAGGTGTCCCAAAACGTTTCTCCATCACTGTATATAATAATAATTACTCTGTAGTGATTATTTAAATGTTCATTATTTGTCTAACAGCTGCTTGTTTCTTCACAGCATCCTCTCAGCCAATGAGCAGCATCGGCTCCATGGGAGGCCCCGCCCCCAGCTCCCGTATGTTCCCTCAGAACCAGAGCATGCTGGGTATGAACATGGGTCAGGCTGGAGGGCCGGCGGGAGGCGTGGCTCCGCCCCCAGCCGCCAGCCAGGCTGACATCAGTCTTTCTTCCTGTGGTGGTGGAGGGGGCGGGGCCGGCTACAGCAGCATGAACCTGCACCCCGCCCACCCGGCTCACCCGCCTCAGCAGGCCGCCCTGCAGCGCCAGCCCCTGGGCGCCATGAGCGCCTCCTACAGGCAGAACCTCCTGCAGCAGCAGCACCTGAAGGCGCAGCCCAACGCCGCCATGTTGAAGCAGCAGCAGCAGCTGGCCGCCGCCGCCCGCATGCCGGGCGCCATGCAGGGCAGCATGGGAGGCGGCCTCTCTGGGTCGATGCCCGGCGGGATGACGGGCGGTCAGAACGCCGCCTGGCAGCAGCAGCTCGCCAACCAGCCGCCCTCCAGTAACGCAGGCCTGCCCCCCAACGCCTTCAGCAGCCCCCCCAGCGCCTTCCACATGCAGCAGCAGCAGCGCATGGCCAAGATGCCGCCGGGCTCCGCCCCTTTTGGCTCCAACCCTGCTGGACGTCCAATGGGAGGTCTGAACGCCGGGCAGCAGATGATGCAGACAAACATGGCTGCCGCCCAGCAGAGGGCGCCACCTAACCCCCAGAGCCTGGGCCAGCCGATGGCCAATCAGCAGCAGGCTCAGCAGCAGCAGGCCAATCAGAACCAGGCCGTCCTCTCTGACTTGGCGGCGTTCGGACAGCCGCAGGGCAACAGTCGCCAGGGACTACAGTGTAACCAAGGATACCAGGTGAGCAGGACTGCTGGTCAGCAGCAGCAGCAGGTGTCGTTCGGATACAACGTGGCGTCGGGAAGCTTCGCCGCCGAGAGCGAGCTGGTGGACTCGCTTCTGAAGGGCCAGAGCACGCAGGAGTGGATGGCCGACCTGGACGAGCTGCTAGCCAGCCACCCCTAGAACACCTGGAGCACCTGGACCTGCAGCCGTTAGCGTTAGCCGCCTAGCTGAGGCCTCGTTCTCCGTCTCTCTGCTCTCCAACTGTGGACGACGTGTTTGTGATCCGACTGAAGCTCGGTCCGGTCGGTAGAACACGTCGACCCACAGCGTGTGGACCCGCCGCCAGATCACTGTAACCAAGAAACAGGAAGGAGGGTCATCAGAGAACAGCCAATCAGCAGCCAGGGCTCAGAGGTCAGTCAGCTCAGTGGATCAGCTGCTTTAGAGTAAACTAAGGTGTCGGCTGACCCACAGCTGAGCAGAACCAGACTCAGAACCAGAACCACACTCTTGGTAGAACCAAAGTCTCCATGAAACCTGCAGAAACCAGTAGAAACCCTCCAATACGGCAGCGATCGATCGATTTACATCTTTACTGATCAAGTATGAAATAATTGTTATCTGTGACAAAGAAATGATGGTGAACGTTAAAAATACGATAAAATAAGCAGCCAATAATGTTTTATTTTGGTTTTAAAGGATTAAATCACAATATTTAATTTCAGCTGGAGGTGAAAGTTCTACAGATTGTTTCCTGTCGTCCAGATTAGTTTTCATTCTCTACAACTGACTGGCAGATGGATGAAATATCAAATATTCTCTGCAGTTTCTGCTAATTTAATCAAACCCTAACAGAAATTGATTGAAACCAAACCTCTGTAAATCTGCTGAGAAATTATTTAAAATCAGTGTTTGGAACTACAGGTCGTTACAGGATGTTGGTTAATATTGGATAATTCAGCTGCTTTTAAAGGCCGTCAGCTGTGATATCATAACTTAAATCTACTTCTGTTATTACTTTAGGTTTTACTTTTTTCACCGTAGCAACAGAACAGATTGAAGATGTTCCTCCTTTAAAGTTGATCTCACTTCATTGAGTTACCAAACCATGTTAAACTGGTTTCTGACTGGTTTCTGACTGGTTTCTACCAGGAGTGTAAACCTGTTGGGCTGCAGACTGACTGTACATGGAGATTAGTAGTGTGTATGTATATAAATATATATAAATATTCTATCACACACTGCAGCGTTTATGGATTGAGTGGCACTAAGACTACTACTGAACCTATGGCTCAGTGCTGAACCACTGTACCTGCCCCCACAGCGCCACCTAGAGGCCGTCAGCTTGAAGGAAACCGACACGAGTCATTTTAAAGGACCGCTCTGTGTTTTTGTACGTCTTTTACTGCAAGTTTTAAGCTGGAATTTGATTTAAAAAAAAAAAAAAAAGACTCCAAACTTGATCCCATCTCTATATTTACTGTTATTGCCTCATTACGACTCCAGCCAGCTGATTTTCATACTGTAGAGAAATACATGCAGAGAAGTGCTGCTGGATATTAAAATATCTGAAACACTTCAGCTGGTTGTGTTCAGGAAAATGATCTGCAGTCGTGAGGAGTGATTCTCCAGCAGCTCGGAGTTAAATTCATGAGAAATATCGCTCTGCTGGTGGCTGTCGGTGTCTTTAATGAGACGTTTCTCCTCTTTTGTCTGAAGGAAACGCTGCACAAATGTTAGATCTGCTTTAAACTCAACACTTAGATTCACTCTTTAGTCCGTTCAGAATCATCCTGTCACTGTAAAACCTACAGAAACAGAGAAGTGGTCCTTTAAAATGAGATGAAACAAGCACATTGACCAGCTCCGCTCTGCCCTCTCAACACCTTTTAGACCCTCGGAGTTAAACATCACTGAAAACTTTCTGCTGCAGTTTCAATCTGCAGCGTCTCTTCTGTTCAAAATCTGTTAAAATCTGAACAAGAACACGACGGCTGCTGCTGTGATGAGTCTTATTTCAGTCTTATTAAAAACGATATGTTTCGCATGTCGACATTTTTCACCGTTTTCTGACCTTTTAGAGACTCAACAGAAGATAACTGACAGTAAAAATAGAAGCTAGCTGCAGCTCTAACAGCAAAATGTTTCTTTAATCTTCAAATTAAGAATTTTATTCTCAGTAACAAGTGAAAATTAATGGTCCCGGTTTGCCTTGATAACGAGTGTAGAGTTTAATATTTACTGTTTAAAACCCTCCAACTGATGCTTCAGTCCAGAAAATTATCAACAGATGTGAGAAAAATCATCAACCGCAGCTCTGGTTGGTTTAGAGATAAAGAAATGAAACTTCAGAGCTTCTGTCAGACTGTTACTGAAGTTAAATGTCTCCTGGAGTTTCCAACAAACACGTTAAAGACTTAAAGCTGCTCTGATCAGTTTAGACCAAACTAATCGATTGTTCTATGAAATAATCAGCAATCTACAGTGAAAATAATCGTTAGCAGCAGCTCCACCACCTCCGAAGAAACAAGAAAATTAACTTTAAACTTTTCATTTTTTAAATTAATGAACATTAAAATCTTAGCATCAGATGTTCTGTCGGACTTTTCCTCAATTTAAAACGTCTCCTGGAGTTTCTAACAAACACATTAAAGACTTAAAGCTGCTCTGATGAGTTTAAATCTGGACGCTGTTTACGTTGAGTCCACACGGTTCTCACTACATTCGTCTCCGTAGACCAGCGACGATTCATTGTTCTCGTTCCTCTGTCTGACGGCCGTCGTCCCGTTTAAGGCGGACCAGCGAGCGGTCGTCCTATCTACTGTACTGTTGTTGACTTGTTCAAGGATTTGTGTTTTTTTGCAGACTCGTTGTGTATTTTATTTGTACCGTTCTGATAAACGCTGGTTTGGGGCTGGTTTCGTGTTTCCGTCGCTCCGATCCTCCGGTCGAGTCTTGGGTTTCCGGACCTTTCTGGGTTGAACTGTTGTGAAGGGGCTCTGTGTAAATGTCTATAAATATATTTTTTTGTATGTAAGCCTTTCCTAATGACCTGGAGAAGATAGAAGTTATTTTTATATATTGCAGCGGAGTTTTTGTAAGTATTTTATACTTTTGATATGGTTCTCTGTAAAACAAGAGTATTATGTAAATATAGTTCTTTAGAAACAACTTGGTTTCTGTGTGTTTGTGTCTCTGTGTGGGTTTTTTCATAAATAAACTGAATATCAGGTGGATGCTGTATATATTAATGTAAAAAGTACCATAAAACTGGATGTTATTGTCAAAAACGTACCATAAAACTGGATATTAATGTCAAAAAGTACAACAAAACTGAATATTAATGTAAAAAAATACCACAAAACTTGATATTAATGGAAAAAAAAAGTACCACAAAACTGGATCTTAGTGTAAAAAAGTACCACAAAACTGGATATTAGTGTAAAAAAGAAGTACCACAAAACTGGATATTAGTGTAAAAAAGTACAACAAAACTGGATATTAATGTAAAAAAAAACAACACAAAACTGGATATTAATGTAAAAAAAAAGAAGTACCACAAAACTGGACATTCGTGCAAAAACATACCATAAAACTGGATATTAAAGTGACATCAGGTCACTCATTAACCTGGTTAACCGTTTAAGCTGGCTGTGTTTTGGCCCCGCCCCCTCACAGGTATGCCCTCTCTCTCACCTGTCCTGTTCTACCTGAGTTCCCTGCATGTTTGTGGCTTCATTCCCTGCTTCAGTGTCCAGGTGTGTGTCTCACCTGTCTGAGATGTTGGAGGAGTCGGTCGGCCTCGGTGCCGTCACCGTGCTGGGCGTCCTGGAGTAAGGTGAGGGGCATTCTGGGAAATAGAACGTTTTCTTTACTTTGTCTGTAAAATCAGGCTCCTGCTGGAGTTAAACTATTTTTTAATTCACTGAAATTATTTTCCAGCCTATTTCACCAGTCCAGTTTTTATCATTTTGTGTCTCGTTTTTATCATTTTCTTGTCTTGTTTTTGTCATTTTTTGTCTCATTTGTATCATTCTGTGTCTGATTTTTATCATTTTGTATCATTCTGTGTCAGATTTTTATCATTTTGTATCATTCTGTGTCAGATTTTTATCATTTTGATTTGTTTTGGTCATTTTCTGTCTTGTTTTTGTGTAATGTGAACTAAAAGCAGTGTTGTCTACTACTTTCTGTGTTGTCTTGTGTTTGATTTGAAGCATTCTGAGTCCTCTAGTCGATGAGATTCAGTTTATTTTCATGTTTTCCTCTCAGCTCTCACCGTTTGGCTGCTTTCATTCACTCCTGTTTATTTTTCACAAACCATGTTTACATTTCCTACTAATCCTGTGTGAACTTTGTTCCTCTGACGGCCGGCTGACTCGTGTGTTTCTGACATTTGAAGACATTTCAGCTGATTAAACTGAAAAGTGACAATAACTGCAGTGTTTTCTGTGCAGCTTATTTCTCCCTCCAGGTGATTTACGCCAGGAGGAAGTATTCGGTTTCTCCTCCCTCCACCGCTGGACCGCCGGAGTTTGAGAGGATCTTCAGAGCTCAGTCAGTCACTGTCGAGTTTTAGACTGAAGTTTAGTTAAAGATAGAGTTAAGGTCTGGTTCAGTGAATGGAAGTCGTCCTGGAAACACACAGCAGGTCAACAACAAACCAAACTAAAGCTGCAGCATCAGTTTTTAATCATTCAACCTTAATTAAACCTGCAGTTTTATTTGAACATTCTGCTTTACAAACATTAGAAACAAGTTTTCTACGATGAAACACAGTTTAACCAACTGTGTGTGTCATTCTGTGTCTCGATTGTGTCATTTTGTGTCTCATTTTTGTCATTTTGTGTATCGTTTATGTCATTGTGTCTCAATTGTGTCATTTTGTGTCTCATTTTTGTCACTTTGTGTCTCGTTTTTGTCATTTTGTCTTGTTTTTGTCATTTTGTGTCTCATTTTTGTCATTTTGTGTCTCGTTTATGTCATTTTGTGTCTCATTTTTGTCACTTTGTGTCTCGTTTTTGCCGGTTGAACCACACCATCGTTGCTGCAGAACAACAAAAGCTGCAGTCAATTTAAAATCAAAAGTTAAAGAACACAAAATAAATGTGACCTTTCTCATGTACAGTGTTTTTATGTGTGTTTTTAACAAGTTCCAGCTTCCATCAGTTATTTAGCTTTATTTAATACAGATTTCCTCTCTAGGAGGTTTTAGGTTCAGAGGATTAAATTAATCTGAGGTGGAGAAAAAAAATGGACAACTTCCAGCAGTTTACAAACTAAAGGAGTAAAAATAATTCTGAGCTGCTGGCGCCACCTGCAGGCTGCCGACTGTTTCATCAACTGTGTCTTCTGTGTTCAGAGCAAACTGTTCCGAGTATTTTCCCATCTTCATCACCATGCTGTGGACGGCCGGACTCTTCCTCAGTCCAGGTGAGTCGACACCTGCAGTCGCATCCAGTCGCATCCAGTCGCATCCAGTCGCATCCAGTCGCATCCAGTCGCATGTTCCCCTGCAGCACAAAGTAAATGTGTTTGTGTTGCAGGAGTGTCTTCAGTCTGTGGTTTGCTGTATTTATACGGACGCCTCCTTTACTTCTGGGGATATTCCGAGTCTGCACACAGACGGTAAGAATTCTGAAAACATAAAAATATTCTCAGGTTCAGGAGCAAATGACTCGAAACTTGTTCAAAATGATGTAGAGGTCGTCCAGAATCACACGATACTTTCCCCAGATTACTTAAAGTTCATCCAAAATGAAAAAGATGTGTACAAATCATTTATATTACTTCAAATTGTACAAAATACCAAAAACTCCTCCAGAATTTCTCCAAAGTTTTCCAAAATTACTCAAAAATTGCCCAAAATGGCTCAAACTATGTTTAAAACTACATGAAACTTTCCCAAAATGTCCCAAAAATGCCCTAAATTATTTGGAAATTGCCCAAAATGACACAAATTTTGTCCTAAATTGCACAAAATTTGTGAAAAATTACTTTAAAAGTGTCCAAAATGAATAAAACGTTGTCCAAAATGCCTCAAAATATGTTTAAAATTATATAAAACTTTCTCAAAATGTCCCAAAAATTTCCAAATTATCCAAAAAGACCAAGAGTTTTTCCAAAATGACAAATAAATTGTGGAAAAATGACTTGAAACTTGTCCAAAATGGCTCAAAGTTTACCTGAAAATATTTAGAGCTTGTCGAAAATGATTTAAAAATTGATACAAATTGAAATGTGTCCAAAATGAATAAAATTTTGTCCAAAATAATTCGAGTATTGACAAAAAAATAACTAAAAATACATTAAAAATAACTTCCCTGCTGGTTCTTCTCTCTGCTCTTCCATTCAGTAACTTTAATTCTGTTTCTCCTCTAAGAATGTTTCTGGGAACGTTCTTGTAACGTTTGAGTCTGAAGGTAGTGAAGGTTAAATGATGGCTGTGATTCCCAGAGTGACCTGAAGGTGGCGGCGTTGTCTAAAGTCTGTCCCACTGATACAGAAGTTTGTCCTCTCAGCAGCAGGTTTAGATCGGTTTCAAGCTTTAACGAGACTCTTTTCCTCCCTGAAGCCGTTGAAGTCTTCAGTCTGTCCAGCATCAGAAGCACTTCTTCTGAGACATGAAACGTAGAACCAATCAGCTGTTCCGTCTCTTCCAGTCTGGCTCCGCTCTACTTCAGCGCTCAGGTTCTCTGGGTTCTCATCGGCTTCTCGTCTCTCGGAGTTTTCCTCACGTTCTGCAGAGTTTACCTGAAGGTGGACGTCCTGCTGGAGCTCTGGACCGCCGTCGCCCCCTACTGACCCGGAGTACAAACCGTAAAAATATTCAACTGTCTGAATCAGGGGTGTCCAACATGTGGCCCGCGGGCCAAAAGCGGTCCTCCAGAGGGTCCAATCCGGTCCACTGCAGATTGTAAATGAGTAAAACTGTAAATTTAAAATCATTTCTAGACCATGACAAGTTGTTTGGATCAGAAAGTAAAATGCTAGATTGTTCATTGTTCTTTTGTCATTTAATTTTTGCAATATATTGTCGTTTTTGTTGTTTTTTGTCGTTTTATGTCTCACTTTTGTCGTTTGTCCATTTTTTGACACTTTGTTTCTCGCCTTTTCATTTTGTGTCTCATTTTTGTAATATTTTGTCTTGTTTTTGTTGGTTTTTGTCTTCTTTTGTCTGACTTTTGTCGTTTCTCCATTTATTTATCGACACAAAACGATGAAAACAGGAAACAAAACGAGGGGCGAGACAAAAGAAAAATGTAATTTTAGGGGGAACACCAGACTTATTTGGTGTTTTAAAATATTTTCAAACATTCTTTTGTCCTAGTTTTTTTAGATTTGGTCTCAGGACAAGAACATTTACACAACGACTGCATGTTTTAGGATGTTGTTTGATGGATGGGACGTAAAATGTCCTCCAGTTCTGGAATGACTCATACATACATAAAACACGCCTGTGCTCAGGTCATTGTGTTTGTGGGAACATCTATATTAAATGGACACATTCTATTTAGTCGTGATTTCTGATCATCAATAACTAATAAACAAATGCTGCGTTTCTGACACATGGGGGAATGAGCAGCCTTGGAGGAGGACTAAGCAGCCTTGGAGGAGGACTGAGCAGCCTTGGAGGAGGACTGCTCTCTGAGTGATTTTCTAGTTATTGCATCATTTGTAAGTTTAAACCTCATAGTAACGTTTCATTGACATGTACAGTGGAAAGAAAAATGATGTGAACCTTTTGGAATTTCATGGTTTTCTGCATTAATTGGTTCTAAAATGTGATCTGATCTTCATCCGGGTCACAAATATAACGAAGCTAAAATAATAACACAGAAACTATTCTGATCTTTCGTGTCTTTATTGAGAGTGTTGGTGGGAAAAGGATGTGAACCTTCAACTAAATGAGCTCAGAAAAGCTGAATGGACTCAGGTGTTAGAATACCTGGAGTCTGGTTTGGAGCCTGAACCCGACCTGTTGAAATATAAAATATGTAACAGATAAAATACAAAAATAACACGATGAATAAATCTGAATGCTGCAGAATCGTCCAGAGGAGAAGTTCAACACTCAGGATGTCCAAATACTCCGTTACAACTAAATTACTGCAGTATTTTCAGCTCAAAGTACTTGATCTGTAGAAAACTGACCCAGTGAGTGAAGCATTAATAAAACAACCACCAGGTGGCAGCGCCTCCTTCAGGAGTAAAACTGTAAAACAAGCAGAAAACTTCTGAACAATAATAATTATTAATTAATTAAACGTCCTTTAAGTCCACTGAGCTGCAATAAAAACAAAACAACACAAATAAACTCAGAGTTTTACACACATGGAGCTTAGAAGTGTGTGCGTTTGTATGTTGTTTTTTGTGTGCTTTATGGGTAGAAACATCAACAAATGAAATGAAATTTCAATTTAATACTTTCAAATCCTGAGACAAAATCATTTTAAAAACATTTTAGGATTCAAATAAAATGTAATGACAATCATTTAAAGTGAGGAAATTCAAATTATAATATTCAGGTTCCAAATTTTATCATAAATATTTAAGTTGAGAAAATAAAAACTTAAATTACAATTATTCAAGTTCAGAAATTCTAATATATAATCAACTAAAAAGAGCTGCAAACAAACAAACAGCAAAATAACGACAAAGAGACACGAAAAAATCCGACGACGTGAAAGACAAGTTTTATTCAAATATAAAATGATACAGATTCAGTTCCTGCTGGTGCATATTTCTGTCCAGATGTCCAAAATAAATACTAAGAGATGCAGAAAAAAAAATACATACAGAGACCAAGAGCCAAGCTGAGAAATTCAGACAGAAATAATTCAAATTCCGTTTCCAGTCAAACATTTTTCTTCTTATCACGAATCCATCAGATTTAACATCCTCAGAAGTCCAAAATACAGATTAATACCTGAAGACGGACATCATCGTTGTCGTATCTGAGGTGAGTTTAATTCTCAGACTCCGGGTCACAGATTCCCTGTTGGAGAAGAACTCGGCCTCGTGTTCGATCATCCAGCAGCCCGAGGAGAGTCTCTGATCTGAACATCTGCCGCCTCGAGGTGGAAACTTTCATGATCTTCCTCAGAAGCTCCTCAGAGAACACGAGACTCCTCGAGGTTTCAGCTGCGAAGGTGAAAGAACGAGTCTGAAAGCGATCATTGTTCTGGTGACCTTTAGTGGAGTTTAAAATGGATCTGACACCATAGTCCTGAAGTTTGTGTTGAGCAGGAGGAGGTCAGATCAGCAGACACAAAACAACCACAAAGATACACAAAACAACCACAAAGAGACACAAAACAACCACAAAGATACACAAAACAACCACAAAGAGACAAAAACAACCACAAAGAGACACAAAACAACCATTAAAAGACACAAAACAACCATTAAAAGACACAAAACAATCACAAAGAGACACAAAACAACCACAAAGAGACACAACCACAAAGAGACACAAAACAACCATAAAGAGACAAAAAACAACCATAAACAGATGCAAAACAACCACAAACAGACACAAAACAACCCCAAATAGACACAAAATGACCATTAAAAGACACAAAACAACCACAGAGACACAAAAACAACCACAAAAAACACAAAATAATCATTAAAAGACACAAAACAGCCACAAAAAGACACAAAACAACCACAAAGAGACACTAAAACATCCACAAAAAACACAAAACAACCACAGAGACACAAAAACAACCACAAAAAATACAAAACAACCATTAAAAGGCACAAAACAACCACAAAGAGACACAAAAACATCCACAAAAAACACAAAACAACCACAGAGACACAAAAAAAACCACAAAGAGACACAAAATGACGATGATTGTGTGTAAAACTGCGACTGTTGTGGAATCTCATCAGAGAGGAAAGTGAAGCTCAGGCATCTCAGAAGACTCACGTTGAGGCTGAAGGAACTTTCTGAAAGAGACCTTTTATATTCAGACTCGTGATTTCAACGAAGCTGACGCAGCGCTCAACGTATCGCTCAACGTTTCGCTCAACGTATTGCTCAACGTATCGCTCAACGTATCGCTCAACGTATCGCTCAACTTATCGCTCAACGTATCGCTCAACGTATCGCTCAACGTATCGCTCAACGTATCGCTCAACGTATCACAATGAAAACATCTTGTGGAAAACATTTCGCCTCAATCTGCTGTTATAAAAGAGACGCTGCTGTCAGGAGACCTGCGTCTGCAAACAACAGGGTTTAATGTCTCTGTTCTGGGAGTTTCATGTTTTATCCTCAGAAGCTACAAAATCTCAAGTTCACGCAGCAGAAGAGCAACTTTCAGTCAAGCAGTTCAAAAGTTCAGGATGGTTCTGAAGGCAGCCAGAAGCTTTGAGCTGGTTCTGACTGCAGGAATCAACCCTGAAGGACCTCCGGGTTCAGTTCTTCTGAAGAGTCCTGAAAAACCACCAACCTGACCAGTAAAACGTGGAGACAGAAGCAGATTTAAGACTCTGGTTTACTGCAAAATACCAGAAGATTCACCTGAAGCTGATGGACTCAATCAGAAGTGTGTGTTTCCATCAAGAAACAAAAAAGGTGCAAAATGACACTAAATTATTAGAAAGTGTGGAAAAGATAGAAAACAATGTCAGAGACAGAACCAAAAATAAACACAAACAGCTACAAAGGAGGGCACAAAACAGATGCAAAACAACAACGAAGAGACACAAAGTGACCCCAAAAAGACACAAAAACAGACAAAATGACCAGAAAGAGATTAAAACAACTATAAAGAGACACAAAATAACTACAATAAAAACACAAAAGGGCCATTAAAAGACACAAAACAACCAGAAAGAGACACAAAACATCCCTGTTTGTCTGTGAAACTGAGCACTGGATTCTAAATGTGAATGTTCTTGAATAAAGTGGGTGTTTCAGGTCAACACAACAGAGTTTGTGTCAGAGGTGTATTGTGGGTCGGCTGTCGCTCGGTGTGTTTGGATTTTCTCACGCTGGACTGTAATCTGCTCCACAATGCAGGGAGGAGTATTTATAGAGCGGCGGGTCTGAGTTTATATTAGGAGCTGCAGCAGGTCTGAACATTATCACACACACGGGACAGACACACACAGCTTCACGTGTGGAATGTGGATTTGTGTGTATTTTTAGCGTGTTGTCGTCTCCGTGGCAGACCGAGGAGCAGCAGTTGTTGTTCTCAGCGTCAGAATAACTTTCCATCCAACAACAGCTGCTTCACTTTCCGTTACCGTCGAGTGTCGACCCGCCGCCATCGCAGGCTCCGCCCACCACAAACACAACTACAGGCCGACACACACCCAGGCTGTCCTCAGAGCGCCACAACACTGGAGTCACAAAGACCCCACCAGAGAGAGACACAAAACAACCACAAAGAGACACAAAACAACCACAAAGAGACACAAAACAACCACAGAGAGACACAAAACAACCACAAAGAGACACAAAACAATCACAAAGAGACACAAAACAATCACAGAGAGACACAAAACAACCACAGAGAGACACAAAACAACCACAGAGACACAAAACAACCACAAAGAGACACAAAACAACCACAGAGAGACACAAAACAACCACAAAGAGACACAAAACAATCACAGAGACACAAAACAACCACAGAGAGACACAAAACAACCACAAAGAGACACAAAACAATCACAAAGAGACACAAAACAACCACAGAGAGACACAAAACAACCACAAAGAGACACAAAACAACCACAAAGAGACACAAAACAACCACAGAGAGACACAAAACAACCACAGACACAAAACAATCACAAAGACCCGACAAAACAGACACAGAGAGACACAAAACAACCGCAAAGAGACACAAAACAACCACAGACACAAAACAACCACAAAAAGACACACAAAACAACCACAGACAGACACAAAACAACCACAGAGAAACACAAAACAATCACAAAGAGACACGAAATAACCACAGAGACACAAAACAACCACAGACACAAAACAGTCACAGAGAGACACAAAACAATCGCAAAGAGACACAAAACAACCACAAAGAGACACAAAACAACCACAGAGAAACACAAAACAACCACAGAGAGACACAAAACAACCACAGACACAAAACAGCTTTCAAGACACAAAACAACCACAAAAAGACACAAAACAACCACAAAGAGACACAAAACAACCATAGAGAGACACAAAACAATCACAAAGAAACACAAAACAATCACAGAGAGACACAAAACAACCACAAAGAGACACAAAACAACCACAAAGACACACAAAACAACCACAGAGAGACACAAAACAACCACAAAGACACACAAAATTACCACAGAGACACAAAACAACCACAGACACAAAACAACCACAGAGAGACACAACAACCACAAAGAGACACAAAACAACCACAAAGAGACAAAAACAGCCACAAAGAGACACAAAACAACCACAAAGACAAAACAACTACAAAAAGACACAAAACAGCCACAAAAAGACACAAAACAACCACAAAGAGACATGAAAAAACCACAAAGAGACACAAAACAACCACAAAGAGACACAAAACAACCACAAAAAGACACAAAACAACCACAAAGAGACACAAAACTACCTAAGAAATGTGCAAAAAAGCACAAAGACACACAAAACAGCCACAAAAAGACACAAAACAGCCAAGAAGAGACACAAAACAACTACAAAGACACATGAACCAAACAAAAAATACACAAAACAGCCACAAATAGACACAAAGAGAGTACGAAAACATACAAAACAACCACAAACAAATGTAAAACAGCCCCAAAGACATAGAAATTTTATTTTTTTTTAAAAAAAGCACAAAATCACCACAAAGAGAAAAAACCAACAACCACAAACTAAAAACTAAACACAATTTTAAATGACTACAAATATGGCTGCTGTCAGTTTGGGTGTGGTGCTCCTGTGTTGGACGATCAAACCGTGTTCAGACCCACAAACATGTTTGCTTTTATAATCGACCACATTGTGACGCATTGTGTCGTCATCAGCGGGTTTATAAAGACCACGATGATGTCACTCCTACGGTGACATCACACCTTCGTGTCATCGGGGTCTCTGATGTTTGTAAAACTATAAAACCAGTGGAAGCTCCTCCCACTCTCAGCTCCTGGAATCCTTCATCCCATTTGGAGCTCACTGCTGATTGGCTGATCCTGACGGACACAACTAGCATGCAGCAGCTAATTGGATCAGGATCACAACACGTCCAGGTTTCAGTTTCTGATCACCTGCCGACCTCTGACAGGTGAACACACACTGGTGGAAGTCCAGTTACACACAACGGCTTTAAAGATGTGAAAAACAAATACAAAGAGATACAAAACAACCACAAAGACACGCAAAACAACCACAAAGAGACAGAAAACAGCTTTAAAGATACACAAAACAGCTTTAAAGACACAAAATAACAACAAAGAGACACAAAGCAGTTTTAAAGACACACAGAACAGCTTTAAAGACGCACAACGCAGCTTTAAAGACAACAAAGTAGCTTTAAAGACACACAAAGCAGCTTTAAAGACACACAAAACAGCTTTAAAGATACACAAAACAACCACAATTAGACACAAAACCACCACAGAGACAGATAGCAGCTTTGAGGACACACAAAATAACTACATAGGAACAGAAAACAGCTTTAAAGACACAAAAAACAACAACAAAGACACAAAAAACAACCACAAAGAGACACAAAACAACCTAAAGACACACACTACAACAGAAACACATTCACTGAGAAAACAGTAACTGAGTCGTATCTAATGTTCTCAGAGACTCTGAGATGCCGACACATCAGATTGTGTTGGCGTTGTGTTATTTCCACCGTGTTGTGAGTCGATCTCATGAAGCTGAGCAGGTGTTTGCTGAGGAAACACCAGGAAACTGTTGGAGAAAAGGAAGTCTGAGGGGTCAGAAGAACACTGGAGGTTTTACTGGAGTTTTTCATGCTTCACTAGCATTCAGAACTGTAGAGGAACTTTAATTATCGTCTTTTAAAGTTTTTTCTGTGCCGACATTCAGCCCAAAGATCCTCTCCAGACTCCAGACTCTTCTCCAGGTGAAGGACTTTGTGTTGAAGATCAGATCCAGCTGCTTTAAACCCTCAATGCCACAAACACAAACCTCCTCCTCGGTCTGTGTTTCAGGGTTTTATGAGCCTCCAGCTTTGCTCGTATAAACATCCATAAAACAGAAGCAGGAAAAAAACCTGAGCAGAAACCTGCAGAGCTCAGTGGGACTTTAAATCCTGAACCTCTTCCACCAACACAGCAGCAGAATTCTAGCTCTATTCTTCTAGCCGCACACATCATTGCAAATACACAAAACTAGACTCAAAATGTGTCCACAGTGACATAAATCTGGTCAACAATTATCCAAAAATAGTCCAAAATGATGAGAACGTTTCTAAAATTCCTAAAATTTGTCTAAATTGTGTCCACAATTAGCTGAAATCCGTCCAAAATCACTTAAGTTTATCCAAAATTGATCCAAAATGACAGAAAAAAGTCTAAAATTACTCAAATGTGTCCAAAATAAGGTCAGATTGTGTCCTTAATGACTAAGATGTTCTCAGAATGACTCAAAAAGAGTCTAAAATGACATAAATATTGTCAAAAGTGTTTTTCTAAATGTCCCAAATGACTAAAACTCATCCAAATTTCTTAACATGTTTCAAAAATGAGGTGAAATTCATCCAAAATGACCTCAGTTTATCCACAATGAGTCCAAAATGACTAAAGTTAATCCAAAATGCATAAACAATTGTCCAAAATGACTCAGAATTCACATGGATGGCCAGGTGCGTTGCTTACCTGGAGAACTCATGGTACCAGGGTTCATTATGGGAAGAAGGTCAGCCAGTGGAGGCAGTGTGAGGCAACGTTCTGCTGGGAAACCTCAGGTCCTCCATCCATGTGGACGTTACTTGGACATGTACCTCCTACCTAAACATTGTTGTAGACCATGACCAGACCTTTCATGGAAACGGTATTCCCTGATGGCCTCTTTCAGCCACAATGGTTCAGGAATGGTTGAGGAACACAACAACTAGTTTGAGGTGTTGACTTGGTCTCCAAATTCCCCAAATCTTAAACCAATCCAGCATCTGCGGATGTGCTGGACAAATGAGTCCGATCCATGGAGGCCCCACCTCACAACTTCCAGGACTTAGAGGACAGAACATCTTAGTTCCAGACTCCAGGGTCTAGGGGAGTCCAGATACCACAGCACACCTTCAGGGTCTAGGGGAGTCCAGATACCACAGCACACCTTCAGGGTCTAGGGGAGTCCAGATACCACAGCACACCTTCAGGGTCTAGGGGAGTCCAGATACCACAGAACACCTTCAGGGTCTAGGGGAGTCCAGATACCACAGCACACCTTCAGGGTCTAGGGGAGTCCAGATATCACAGCACACCTTCAGGGTCTAGGGGAGTCCAGATATCACAGCACACCTTCAGGGTCTAGGGGAGTCCAGGCCTTGACAGGTCAGCACTGGTTTGGCAGCAAAAGGGGGACCAGCACAATATTAGGCAGATGGTCATAATGTTTTTCCCGATCGGTGTAAGAAGAACATGTTGTGTTGCAGTTTTCTCAGAGTTCCTGCAGCTCCGGTTAGTTATCATGTATGTCCCATCAGGTTGATCTGGTGGCCCCTCAAAGGGCCCTGAGCCTCAGATTTAGATCCACGGCACTAAACTGGAGCAGCTCCAACACCAAAATGCTGCTTAAACACTTTTGCATCGGGATGAACAATAAAACCCAATAAATTCATTCACCAAGGACACATTTACTGAACAAATCTGACACTTTAAGTAGATTTTGCTCCTGAACTTTAACCTGGGTGTTGCTTTATGGACGGATTAAAGTTCTGCTGCTGAGATTAAATGAATAAAACTCACTAAACGTGAAGACTGAGGCCGACTTACTGTGTTTACATATCAGACACACACACACACACACACACACACACACACACACACACACACACACACACACACACACACACACACACACACACACACACACACACACACACACACACACACACACACACACACACACACATACACACACACACACACAGCTATGACATCAGCTGGTAGAAATGCGATGATGTCAGAGTTTTCCTCAGAGTTCAGCTGCAGGTCGACAGTGATGAAAACAAGACAGCAGCGCTGTGGCTTTAATTAATGTGTTGTTGATTATTCAAACTGATTCAGATACTAAATCTAAATATAACTCTTTATATTTATTCATGCTGCAGTTGCTTTACATCTTAAAATGTGACAACGTGACGCAGCACTAATGTTTGTTTACAGTCACTAACATGACGTCACGTGTACAAAGTGTGAGGTCAGTTGTGTAACTTCTTCTCTGCACATTAACATAACCGTTCACACGGACAATAGACCCGCTACTGCGCATGTCACAGTTTGACATGCCGCTGCCTTCACGTGCTGTGGGAAAATACACGAGCGGCCGTGCAGCTGTGGAACCGGTGGGTTTATGACACTACATGTGTAACGATTGTGTTTGTTATGTTATATTATTGTGTCTCTTTGTTGTTGTTTTATGTGTCTTTGTGACTGTGTTTCTCTTTAGTTTTTTTGTGTCTCTGTGTTGTCTTTCTTTATGTGACTGTTGTCTCTTGTTTTGAGTCTTTGATGTTGATGTTTTGTTGTTGTTTTGTGGCTTTTGTGTGCCTTTTTGTGACAGTTTTGTGTCTCTTTGCTGTTGTTGTGTTTCTTTTCTGGTGTCTGTTTTGTGCCTCTTAGTTGTTTTGTGCCTTTTGATTCAGTTTTTTTGGTGTTGTTGCGTCTTTGCATTTGTTTCGTGTTTGTACTTTTTGTGTCTCCTTATGTTGTCATTTTGCGCCTCTGTGTTGTGTGTCTCTTTTTGGCCGTTGTGTGTCTTTTTGTGGCTCCTTATTGTTGTTTTCTGTCATTTTGTTGTTTTGTTTTGTTTTGTTGTGTCTTTATGGTTATTTTGTGTTTCTCTGTTATTGTGTTTCTCTTTTAGGCATTTTTGTGTCTCATTGTTGTTGCGGCTTTGTATTTTGTGGTTGTTTTGTGTCTTTCTTGTTAATTTTGTGTCTCTTTGCGGTCGTTTTGTGTGTCTTTTGCAATTTTTTGGATTTCATTGTGTTGCTTTTATTTCTCTTTCTGATTGTTATGATTCTTGTTTTTGCAATTTTTGTATCTTTGTTGTTGATTTATGTCTTTGCTATTGTTGTGATTCTCTTTGTGGCCGTTGTGTGTCTTTTTGTGGTTACTTTGTGTGTCTTTGTAGCTGTTTTGTGTTTCTCTGTGACTGCTGTGTTTCCCTTTTTTGGATTTTTTGTGTCTTTTTGTTGCCATTTTATACATTTTTGAGGTTATTTTCTGCCTGTTCGCAGTTGTTTGTGTTTTTCTGTTGGTGTTTTGTGTCTCTTCATGGTTGTTTGGTTGTTTTGTGTGTCTTTTGCAATCTTTTGGTTTGCTTCGTGGTTTTTAAAATTTCTCGTTGTGACTGTTGTGTATCTGTTTTTGGGGATTTTTGTGTCTCTTTGTTGTCATTTTGTGTCTTTTTGTTGTTGTTTTCTGTCTCTATAGTTGTTTTGTGTTTCTCTTTTGGGGGATATTTGTGTCGTTTTGTGTGTCTTTTGCGATCTTTTGGGTTTCTTTGTGTTTCTTGTTTTTGCGATTTTTGTGTCTTCTTGTGGTTATTTTGTGTCTTCCTTGTTAGTTTTGTGTTTCTTTGTTGTTGTTCTGTGTCTCTTTGTGGTTGTTTTGTGTCTCTGTCATCATTTTACATCTTTTTTTAAACTTTCTGATCACTTCAGTGAGTGTTTTTGTCCTTCAAAGGCTCCCAGACTGCTGCTTTCCTTTATTTTCTTATTAATAATCGCGCTTTGAGCCACATTTTTATAACAAACAAGTAACAATTAGGTTTGTGGAGAAAAGTTACTGAGTGTCCCTGAAGGCAGCGCAGCGAAGCCCCGCCCCCCTCGTGGCCGGCGGTGCGTTCAGGGTCTTTTTCCTGCAGAGTTTGAAAGTTGTCAAGAGAGGGAAGAAGAAGAAGAAGAAGAAGAAGAAGAAGAAGAAGAAGAAGAAGAAGAAGAAGAAGAAGAAGAAGAAGAAGAAGAAGAAGAAGAAGAAGAAGAACTCGGAGTTCGGCGGAGGTGTGATGGGCTGCAGCCACAGTAAGGTGAGGAAACCGGCGGTACCGGGAACCGGACCGGGTCGGCGGACCGGGAGTCCGGCTCCTCTGCTGCCCGTGACTGGAGGTTTGGCGCCGGGCGGAGAGTCTCCGTTTCCCTGCACATCTGTTTCTAATCCCGCATCGTGTTTTGAGTGTCACGGTTTTTCCCACGGTGCTGTCCGTTAAAACCGGCATCTAGCGCCGTTTTATCCGGTTAAAAAGCCCCTAAAAGTCCGTTTTTCCTGCTTCCAGGTCGTTTTAATGGTTGAACTGCGGCTGTTAAAGTGTGAAAACAGGAACTTTTCTTTGTGTTCTTTGGTGTTCGGTGACTTCCAGATGTTGAAACCGGAGAAAATGAACTTTTAGAGACTTTATTAAAGCAGAAACCAACAGTTTAGCTTCAGCTGCTGTTAAACTGTGTTGTTATTCTGTTTTTAGTGTTGTGTTGTTGTTTTTCAGTGATGGAGGCTAGTTTGAGGGTAAATCAGGACCTTTCAGTGTTTAGTGGTGGTTCTGTTCAGTATTACAGTGTCTTCTGTGTTGTTTTAGTCTTATTTTGGTGCTGTTTTACGATTTTGTTGTGAATTTCTGCATCTTTTAGGTTGTTTTAATGTTACTTTAGTGTTGTTTTACCATTTTGTGGTATGTTTTAGTCTTATTTTGGTGCTGTTTTACCATTTTGTTGTGTATTTCTGTATCTTTTAGGTTGTTTTAATGTTACTTTAGTGTTGTTTTACCATTTTGTGGTGTGTTTTAGTGTTTCCTATGTTGTTTTTGTGCTGTTTTAACATTTTGTAGTGTATTTTAGTGTTGTATCTGAGTTTTCATTGTGTTTGAGTCTTACTTTAGTGTGTTTCAGTTTGGTTTCATTGTGTGTTTGTGTCGTTTGGTGTAAATTCAGTGTCCGTCCTGCAGGATTTGTGTCTGTATTTCTTCCTGCTGGATGTAAAAGTTTGACAGCTGCTGTCTTCGTCTGGTTATTGATAGAAAATGACGGAGCGGCCGAGGCTTCGTGTTGTTCAACATGAGGTCCGGGGGCCTTCTGTTGGACTTTGATAGAGTTTCTGATCCTTCATTAAGCAGCGTTTCTGAGAAGCTGAGAGAAAGGAGCAGATCTGCTGCTGCCTGTTGTTGCTTGTTGTCTGCCAGAGATCTTCGGTTTACCTGTTTCTGATTCACCTGAGAGTTCAGGGTGGAGTCGACCAGATGTGGAGGTTTGGAAAACACATGTGGAACAGCTGCTGGTGTTCAGAGTACAGACGACAACGAAGCAAAAACATCTGAACCCTCAAAGCTTCAGGTTTTTGTCGTCATTTCAGTTTGTTGTAACGTTTCATGAAACTCAAAGTGTCTAAATGTCTGTAGTTCTGAGTGGATCTTCACTGGACTCTGTATATTTTCTGCATAACTTCAGTATCAGCTCTGTGTCCTGCACATTTTCTGTGTTATTTAACTGGACGACAGCAAAGAAAGCACAAATCAAGGAAAAAATACGTGCAAAATGAAAAAGAAAGAGATTAAAACTGACCAAAATAGGCTCAAAATAAACAAAAGAAGCCAATACAAACATAGAAATGACTACAAAGACCCACAAAAAGACCAGAAAGTTCCCCGTCGTTATTTTACTAACAGTCAGAAAGACGATCGATCTGTGGAGTTTCTGGAGTTTACAAAGAGCTGCACGTCTCAGGATCAAATAAAAATATCTTTTACAGAGAAGTAATGTCTGATAAAAAAGATATTTAACTGACACCACGTCTGACAGACACGGAGTTACTGAAAACAAATAATTAACTGACAAAATGAACACAAACAGACACAATTGCAGCAAAGAGACACAAACAACCACAGAGAGAATCAGAGCGTCTACAAATTATGAAAAAAGATACAAAACTAAATAAAACAGGCACAAAATGAACACAAACAGATGCTGTTTCAGATGACTGCAAAGAGACACAAACCAATAAACAAAAAGAAGCAAAATAAACACAAATAGATGTAGAACGTACGAAACGCACAAAATGTCAAGAGGAAGATTGAATCTGACTAACAGAGACACAAAACGAACACAAACTTATGCAAAATTAACCACAAAAAGAATCAGAATGGCTACAAAGAGACGTAATTTAAAAAAAAGACACAAAATGACCAGAAAGACACTAAAACCCACTAAAAACAGAAATCAGAAAACTGCAACAAACACACACAAATGGACAAGAAGATGCAAAACGGCTGCAAAGAGACTCTAAATAGCCTATAAAAAAGATGCAAAATGAACAGAAACTGATTTGAAAGTAATAAAAATAGAGACACAACAACCACAAAGACACACAAAAATTACTCCAAGCAAATATGAGGGCCGAAAAACGGCAAGAAAGGGAGACAATAAAAAAGAAAAACATGAAATATGTCCCCAGAAAGGCAAAATCCTCACACAAGAGGCAAAACTGCCACAAAAAACACAAAATTACAAGAAATAGGAAAAATCATCAGAAAAACAGATGAAATTGCCACCAGAAGATTCAAAATCCCAACAAAAAGATGCAAAATCACCTCCAAAAGAAGCAAATAAACACACAAAATCCCCACAAAAAGATGGAAATATCACAAAAAGGGGTGAAATCATTACTTGAACATGCAAAATCATCATAAAAAGCGACAAAATAACTAAATAGAAGATGCAAATCACCACTAAAACAGGTGAAGTGACCATAATGACTGTAAGAAGATGGAAAATCACCAGCTGATGTTATTTTCAGAAATCATGTGATTGGTTGTGATCATTTTCAGTTAGCATGCTGCTAACGCTGACTGCTCCTGGTTTATCATCGGGTTTCTGCTGGAGCTGATGGTCTTGCAGTACAAACCTCCTGAGGACACGTTGCTTCGTCTCAGACGCTGCTTCAGGATCAGTTGTGTAACGAGGAAAGCTGCGTAAATCTTTGATCAGCTCAGAATAGAATCGGTCTGAGCTCCCAGAAGCACACGGACGACTTCACTTCTTGTTTTTCTCAGGACTTTTCTAAAGCACATTTTGAGTCAGTCTGAATCATTTTTAGTAATTTTGGGTCGACTTTATGTCATTTTGGACTAATTTTAAGCAACGTTGGACCATTGAAAGTGAAAACAGCTAACTAAAGACAACTCGTCCAGACTGATAGAAGTGTGACCAAAATGACCGACAAATAAACTAAATTAGAAAAATGTGTCCAAAAAAGACCCAAAACTAATTACAAACTACAAAAATGTGTCTAAAATTCCGAGATGTCCAAGATTGGTGTCATTTTGAATAAATTTTGAGTCGGTTTCTACATCTTTTAAACATTTAGGACATGTTATGTGATATTTTGGACACATTTATGTAATTTATAATGAGTTTTGGGTTCTTTTTGGACACCTTTATGTCATTTGTAATTATGTTTGAGTCGTTTTGACACATTTTATTATGTAATGATGTTTGAGTTGTTTTGGACACTTTTTTGTCATTTGTAATGAATTTCAAGTCATTTTGGACACTTTTTTGTCATTTGTAACGAGTTCTGAGTTGTTCTGGACATTTTTATGTAGTTTGTAGTGAGTTTCGAGTTCTTTCTGGACATTTTATTGTCCTTTGTAATGAGTTTTGAGTTCTTTTTGGACACCTTTTTCTAATTTAGTTTATTTGTCACGCTTCTATCAGTCTGGACGAGTTGTCAGTAGTTAAGTTGTTGTCCTTTAAAACCTTCCTGGTTGTATTAATTAGAATAAAGTGCCATTTACTGGTTTGGCTCTCAGCTTTGATACTGTTTTAATCGAGCTGAACTGAGCTCGTAACTCTTCAGAGGAACCGCAGAGGAGGTGAATCTAAAGACGACGCCTGTTTCTCTTTGATTCGTCTTCAATGACGTCTCTCCGTCTGCAGCTAGACTCACTGTTTGTCGGTGATGAATTTCTGGCTGTGAGTTTATCTGCAGCAGCTTCAGTTTAATGTTCGGATTCTCCTGAGACATTTCACACCTGGTCTCCAGGTTAAATCTCATCCAGGTGAACATTCAAACACTTGAGGATGATTGTATCGTGTGGCTGAGAATCCGGAGAACCCGGCCTCGGTCCAGTCTGGCTTTAAGAATACAAACAGGATTTCAGGAATAAAGCTCCTGTTGGTTTTTGTGCCACTTTATGTAGTTGTTTTGTGGCTTTCAGAGGAGGAAAACAGTCATTACCGCAGCGCAGAAACATGCCGGTTTGTTTGAAATGAACACGAGATGATGATTTTAAACCTAATTCCCTCAAAGCTTCTTCAAACAACAAAACTTCAGTGAGTCGGTCTGATGTGAAAACAAAAACACATATTTTTAGACTTAGTGCAGCTTATGCTACTTTTGCAGGATATTATTATCTGCTGTGTGCGTTGCAAATAAACACCCATAAATCTGCCTGGAAGTCAGAATATAACGTCGCTCCTCCTGCCTCAGAATCACCATGTTTTCTGGTTTTCTTCAGTATCACAGGAAAGCGCTGCATCCATGTTTTCACTGTAGAACTGGGCTGCCTTTAATGCTGCACAGATGAGCTAAAAAAACTGATTTGAGTGTGTTTTAGGGGTGTTTGATTAGTTTTAGCACCAGGCTCTGTACATTATTATCTGCAGGACGGATGAATCAGAGGATGTGTTTCCTGCCAGACTCAGCTCTAAACTGTGAATCTGCTCAGTCAGCCGATCGAATCCGTCGTCGTTATTCTGCTCATGTGTCGTCGTCCTGTTTAGTGCAGAACCTGAGAGGACAGTTTTAGGGACATAAGGTCGAGCATTTTAACCCTCTTTTTTACCCACTGTGTGCCCTTTTTTTCTCTGTATTTACATTCAAACTTTAGCTATGACTGTAAAAAGTGAATGTTAGGGTTTAAACTTTAGCTATAACTGTGTAAAAAGTTCAAATTAGCATTTAAACTTTCGCTGTAACTGTAAAAAGTGAATGTTAGCATTTTAACTTCAGCTGTAACTAGTAAAGCTCATGTTAGCATTTTAACTTTAGCTGTAACTATTAAATATTATGTTAGCATTTTAACTTTAGCTGTAACTATTAAATATTATGTTAGCATTTTAACTTTAGCTGTAACTAGTAAATATTATGTTAACATTTTAACTTTAGCTGTAACTAGTAAAGCTCATGTTAGCATTTTAACTTTAGCTGTAACAAGTAAATATTATGTTAGCATTTTAACTTTAGCTGTAACTGGTCAAGCTCATGTTAGCATTATAGCTGTAGCTATAAGTAGTAAAGCTCATGTTAGCATTTTAACTTTAGCTGTAACTATTAAATTGTATGTTAGCATTTTAACTTTAGCTGTAACTGGTAAAGCTCATGTTAGCATTTTAGCTTTAGCTATAAGTAGTGAAGGTCATGTTAGCATTTAAGCTGTAGCTAGTAAAGGGCATGTTAGTATTTTAACTTTAGCTGTAACTAGTAAATATTATGTTAGCATTTTAACTTCAACTGTAACTAATAAAGTTCATGTTAGCACTTTAACTTCAGCTGTAACTAGTAAAGGTCATGTTAGCATTTTAGCTTCAGCTGTAAGTAGTAAAGGTCATGTAGCATTTTAGCTTTAGCTGTAGCTAGTAAAGGTCATGTTAGCATTTTAGCTTCAGCTGTAACTAGTAAAGGTCATGTTAGCATTTTAGCTTCAGCTGTAAGTAGTAAAGGTCATGTTAGCATTTTAGCTTTAGCTATAACTAGTAAAGTTCATGTTGGCATTTTAGCTTTAGCTGTAAGTAGTAAAAGTCATGTTAGCATTTAACTTTAGCTGTAACTAATGCAGGTAATGTTAGCATTTTAACTTTAGCTGCAGTTCAAGCACTATCAGAGAGGTGAACATGTACAGATTTAGTTTTCCCAGGTTTTCACTGTTAAATGTTGTCATTTTGGCCTTTTTTATTGCCTTTCAAATCCAAAAATTCCTGAATGCAACTGTTATTTTTGTCTACAGTAAAGTGACTACTTATTACAGAAAAAAAAATAAAGTTTAAACTCTGACATGACCTGGTGTAGCTGGTTGTGCTGTTGTCTGATATGTTCCCTGTTTTAAAGCATCTGTGTGCTAATAGTGACTCACTGCTTTTTCCAAGTCATCTGTAAGACAGTCGGTCGTCTGACACAATAAACCACCAACAGCCATAAATCTGCTGTTAATTATCCATCAACAACAGGAGGCCAGAGTTTCATACTAAATGAATACGCAGGAAATAAACCTCAAGCCCTTTTAATTAAGCAGCAGCACTGCTACTGATAAATCCCTAACCAGCTCTGGTCTCAGTAGCACAAACACCGGCTTAGGCGTGTATCCAGACACACTGAAATGCTTACTGCATTGCCTCACACCATCACATTGCTCAAGCACAGCGAGGCCAAACAATCACGCCCTAAAGAATAAACACTTTAAACGCCGCTCTGCACACTGGACACCCGCCTCCTTTAAACTCCGAGCTCCAACGGTAAATATCTGGATGAAACACGTCGACGTGGAGCTCGGCGGCATCGGCACCTCCAAGCTGGAGGAAGGTGGTGCGGAGCTGAAGCATATGTTCCTGCAGGGGCCCTTCGCTTTTTAAAGGGCCATAAATCAGAGCCGGGGCTGCCGTCTCTGTTTAAACAGCACTTCACCTCCAGGAAAAACCTCACTGCACAGGAGCTCAACGGACAGCAGAAACCAGATTTATCCAGAGATCATCTTACCGACTCTTTTAAATTATATTTATTTGGGTTTACGTTCTGTTAAAGTCAGTTAGTACTAAGTTTCTAAATTTTGCCAAACTAGCTTAGCATCGTAACATATCAAGACCACAAATGAACTTTGACAGCAGAAAGACAATGAGAATTACAGTTAACTGCACTAGTTCATGCTTTTAAACTGTAACTGCAACGTATAAAAGGCTCCTATTGCCATTTAAACTTTAGCCATAACTGTGTAAACTTCATGTTAACAATTAAACTTTAGTTGTAACATATAAGCAGTTTGTGTTAGCATTTAAACTTTAGCTATAACTCTGTAAAAAAGTGTTAGCATTTTAAATTTAGCTGTAACTCTGTAAAAAAGTCTGTTAGCATTTTAACTTTAGCTATAACTCTGTAAAAAGTCTGTTAGCATTTTGACTTTAGCTGTAACTAGCAAACTTCCTTTTAGCATTTAGACTTCTGGAACATATAAGAAGTTGAAATTATCATTTAAACTTTAGCTGTAACATGTAAAAAGTTTATATTAGCATTTGAACTTTAGCTATGATTCCATCAAAAGTTCATGTTAGCCTTTTAACTTTAGCTGTAACATGTAAAAAGTTCAAATTAGCATTTAAACTTTAGCTATTGCTCATTAAAAAGTTCAAGTTAGCACTTAAACTTTAGCTAGCTATTGTGCTTATTAAAAGTTTCATGTTAGCATTTAGCTTTAGCTTGAACATATAAAAAGTTAATGTTAGCATTTTATCTTTGGCTATAAGTCTGTAAATTATTCGTGTTAGCATTTTAACCTTAGCCGTAACATGTAAAAAGTTCATATTAGCATTCAAACTTTAGCTATAACTCTGTTAAAAGGTCATGTTAGCATTTAAACTTTAGCTGTAACTAGAAAAGTTGCTGTTAGCATTTAGACTTCAGCTGTAACATATAAAAAGTTTAAATTAGCATTTAAACTAACTGTATCATGCAAAAAGCTCACATTAGCATTTTAACTTTACCTGTAACTTGTAAAGTTTATGCTAGCATTTTAACTTTAGCTGTAACTAGTAAAGATCATTTTAGCATTTAAACTTTACCTGTAATTAGCAAAGTTTAAGTTGGCATTTTAACTTTAGCTGTAACTAGCAAAGTTTATATTTGCATTTAAGCTTTAGCTATAACTCTGTAACAAGGTCCTGTTAGCACTTTAGCTGTAACCAGTAAAGTTCATGTTAGCATTTTAACTTTAGCTGTAACTAGTAAAGGTCATGTTAGCATTTTATCTTCATCCTGACGGACAGGTGTTCTGACAGTAAAGTGCTCCAGGTGAGGCGTCGGTTCGTCCCTGCAGGTTTGTGGACAGACTGAAAACGTGCAGCAGAAACTCGATGTCCTGCAGCCAAAGTTACGTAACGCAGGAATAAAAGAGGGAAAGTTCCAGTTTCAGTCATGTGGACACTAATGAGACTCTTTCATAACCAGCAGCCTGCTCCAGTTTAACAACCAGACCAGGACCAGGACCAGAACTGTCTGCTCCCGTCCAGGTTTATTATCCTCCGAGCTGTTATAAATCAGGCCTGAACGGTGAAACTACAGCGATATGTACTTCTGATTAATCAGTAACAATTAATGTATTAGAAAGATTGATAGTTTCAAACCGCCATAAAAACACAAAGTTCGCTTTCCTCCTCACCGGATCCTAAACAGCCAATCATATCTCTTGATACTGGAGCCTCTTGGCCCTCCATGTACCTGCAGGTGTCCAAACTAAAGTGTCTTCTTATTTATTGATGATTAATCAGTTGATAGACGTGCATCAAGATGAAACAACCTTTATTTACTGTATTCAATGGCTGTTTTTGTGTTAGCATAAAATGTATTAACAATGTGCCTTGATTCAAAGTAAGGCAGTAAAATTCAAATAAAACATTTTATCTTGCTGTTTTTTTACCAAAGCAGGTTAATTAAAAATGAGCACTAATTATTTCAAATGAAACATTTAATCCTGATAAATCTTTCAGCTCTAACACTGAGGCCTAGTTTCAATTGTAAAAGGAAACGCGTCATGTTTTTATTCCCTTCTTTTAAGCGTTTTGTCTTAAATTGTTATTTTCCCCAGTTTTCCTGAGGTGTTAATGGAAGCTGGTGGTTTATTTTCTGAGCGTGTGCAGTAGTGATTTGCTTTGTTCAGTCTGTCACTGAACCTTCTTCTCCTTGTTTTTGTTGTCCTCAGAAGAAAAGCAAAGGCAAGAAAGGAGAGAAAGCTCAGAAAGGCAGCAGCCGCCGAGATGAAGGAGGTGAGTGTTCTACATACACTACTGGTCAGAAGTTTCAGAACACCCCAATTTTTCCATTTATTTATTGGGAATCTTGCATCTTAATGTCCGATTGTACTCTGAAATGAAAGCATTGAACAGATGAAGTTAAAAAAAAATCAAGTTAGAAACCAACATGTCTTCTAAACTTTTGATTCATCAAAGTATCACCTCTGGCAGATATAACAGCTGAACACACTCATTCTTTCCACAGTGGAACTCAAATATTCTTCAGAAAGTTCTTCCCAACTCTATTGCAGCAGTTCCCATAAATGTGGCACTTGCTTTGCTTTGCTTTCACTCTTCTGTCCAGTTCATCCAAACCAGCTCCATGGGGTTTAAGTCTGGAGACTGTGCTGCTACTCCATGTTTTCAAGCTCACCATCTGGTTCTTTGTTCCTGAGGTAGTTCTGGCAGAGCTTGGACTGATGTTTTGGGTGATTACCTTGCTGTAGGATGAACTCCTGACCAACTAGGAACATACCAGAGGGTACTGCATGGAGCTGCAGAATGCTGTGGTAGCCATTTAGGTTCAGGGTTCCTCTCACTCTGTACAAGAACTGACCCTGGATCCAGCAAAACAGCCCCAGATCATCACACTTCCTCCTCCATGTCTGACAGTTGATGTTCCACACTGAGGAACCATCCTTTCTCCTACTGGACGGCTACAAAAATCCTGCACGATGAACCAAAGATCTCAAATTTTGATCCATCAGTCCATGATACCTTCTTCCAGTCTTCAGTAGTCCATTGATGATGTTTCATGGCCCAGGCAGGCCTCTTTTTCTTATTCTGATGTCTTAGCAACGGCTTTCCCTGTGCAACTCCAAGTCTTCTCTTCACTGTTGAACCTGAGACTTCTTACTACGACCACTATGAAGCTGTGCTTGAAGCCGTTGACTCTCAGAAACTTGTCTTCTGATTCTGTTGTGTCTTTGGGTCTTCCAGACCTCTTCCTGTCAGAGTTTCCTCCAGTTTCTGAGTGAAGAAAACCGGACTCACTGACACCTCGACTTTCTTCACAGTTTCTCTGTAGGAAAGACCTACATTTTTAAGGGTTATGATGGTCTCTCTCTCTTCTATTGTTAGTTTCCTTTTCCTCTCCATTTTTACAGCAACACACTACTTTGTGCAGTACAATCCTGTTCAGATAATGCTCTGGAGGGTGCTGAGACTACTACTACTTTATGCAGACAGAGGGGGTTGGAAGTAATGTAGAAAAGTTGGGACACCTGTAGGATTTGGTAGCAGCAACTTTCAAGGCTTTATCAACCTCCATTGCTGAAGAACAACTTTAAGTTGTTGACCCATTTCCTGTTACTTGAAAAAGGCCTTTTTTAAAATATAATTCTTACCTTTTTTTAACCTCTGGCAGTTCACCACTTACCTTTGTACCATTTCAAACTATTCATTGGACTTGAACTGCTTGAATTTCTATAAAAAACTAGACACATTGAGGCTTTCTAAAACGTTTGACTGGTTGTGTATGTAAATATTTATACATATGATCTGTACAGTTCTGTTGCGTGGTTTCCTTCTCTGACTGTTCTCACACTCGTCACCTTCTTTCACTTCCTGCTCTTGTTTTCTGAACCAAATGTCACGATTCAGTCTGAGGGTCGGATGCTGCTGCAATGTGGTTAAAATACCAAATATACAATACACTTTGTGCTGTTTCCTGCTTTACAACAATGCAGATGGTGTAGTTGAATCTGTGACCAGGTTTAATCAACGGTATTTAACAGTTTTATTTCATTAAGCCACTTAAATTTAGCCTATAAAGAGAAATCAGTTGGGTTATATACAGTAAGATCAATAAAACTTGATTTGTGTCGCCTCATTTGCACAGGTGGAAAAACTATTGAAGTCTAATGTACATCAGAAATAAAAAGTGTGAAAGATAATGAACTCAATAAAAAGAATATTAAAAAGCAAATAAAACTAGATAACAATGAATTACTGAACTCATGAAGGTATTTGAATATATAAATTTCAAGAATTCAGAATAAATGATTAAATAATGTCTTTGAAACACTGAAGTCAAAAGCCAGGCTGAAATAAGAATACATTCTCTCTGTTTTTGATTGGAACACAGTTCAGTTTTAGTGTTTACAGCTGCATATTTACTGAACACAACACATTTGTCTGTTATTCATTCTGTTTTATCGGCTGCTATTTGAATTTTGCTGGACCTTGCATCAACTTTTTGTTGTTTTTGAATGCGCTTCATAAATACATTTGACCCAGTGAAGTTTCTTTAACATGCAGTCAGCCATGCTAACAATCAATAATCCATTAATCATTAAGAAGAATAAAATACAGTGGAGGGTTTTCCAAACAAGCCTAATAAAACTATTTCTCATTGCTGAAGGTCACCACAAAATCAGATTATATCAGGAACAGATGAAATAAACACAAAGTTATTTATGTTATAAATTAAATAGCAGAAAATACGTCTCCATATGTCGCTGCTCATTAATCCAAAATACTAAACACAGTAAACAGCTACAGAACTTCTCAAACTGACTCCAGTTTTACATACAAAAATACTCAAACTGTGATCCAGCTGCTGGAAACATCTGGAACAGACGTCCATTAATACTGCAGCCGCAACTTTATCAGTCCAGGAAATCTGTCAGTGTTTACCGTAACCTCTGAACTGGATTCATACTCCAAAACTAGGCCCAAACTAGTCCAACGCCAGTTCTAAACCAAGTCAAGACCATATACAAATTTAGTCCCAAACCAGGTCCAAAGCAAAGTCCAAACCAAGCCAAATTAGTCCAAAACCAGGTCTGAAGCCAGTTCTAAACCCAGTCAAAATAAAGTCCAAAATTAGTCCAAAACTAGGTTCAAACCAAGTCCATAACCAGGTCCAAACCAAGTCCAAAGCTAGTCTGAAGCCAGATCCAAAGCAAAGTCCAAACAAAGCCCAAAACCAGGTCTGAGCCAGTTCTAAACCCAGTCCAAATCAAGTCCAAAGTCAAGTCCAAAAGCAACCCCAAACATAGTCCAAAACCAGGTCCAAACCAAGTCCAAAACTAGTCTGAAATCAGATCCAAAGCAAAACTCAAACCAAGCCAAAATTAATCCAAACCAACATCAAAACCAGTCAGAAATCAAGTCCAAAACCAGGTCTGAGCCAGTTCTAAACCCAGTCCAAATCAAGTCCAAAGTCAAGTCCAAAAGCAACCCCAAACATAGTCCAAAACCAGGTCCAAACCAAGTCCAAAACTAGTCTGAAATCAGATCCAAAGCAAAACTCAAACCAAGCCAAAATTAATCCAAACCAACATCAAAACCAGTCAGAAATCAAGTCCAAAACCAGGTCTGAAGCCAGTTCTAAACTAAGTCCAAACCAGTTCCATACTCAGGACAGTGATAAACTTTGTCACTTCAGTTTCTGATGGCAAACACCGTGGAGACAGTTGCTTCGGGCACAAAATGTCAACGCTGTGTTGATGCACTGCAAGAGAGACTTCATTTAATTACAGTAATAAAGAAACTGTGCCCCTGAACTGTCAATCACAAACAGACAGCATGATGGAACAAACACGCCTGTAATTATGAGATGATGTATGTAATCTGGGATAGCATGCAAAGCCCCTCCTTTATGGAAAAAAACAGGTTAAACAGCCGGTTTCTACATTTCAGCACCTTAAACATCACAAAACAGTTTCTGATAAAGTGACCAGAAGTGAACAAGGTTTCTAGAAGAGGATCGTCAGTCATGAATGGAATCAGAGTTTGGACAAGTTTAGTTTGTTGCTTCCAGCTGTTTGTAGGACTTTTCCTCCTCTGAGTTTATTAAATACCTGCAGCAGGATCCATGTGAGACTCCAACAAGAGCAAGCTGTCCCAAACCAACTCCAAATTAAATCCAAAGATATCAGGCCTGAAACTAGCCTAAAATTATTTCAGAACCCAGCTCAAAATCAGTCCAGAACTAGACCAAAACTGCTCCAAAACAAGTCCAATTCAGGTTCAAAACCAGGTCCATAACCAATGTAGAACCAAGTTCAAATCCAGGTTCAAAGCCAGTTCTAAACCAAATCAAATCCAAGTCCGAAACTAGTCCAAACCAGGTCCAAACCAACCCCTAACCAACTTAAAACCAAGTCCAAACCAATCAAAACCTAAGTTTAAATAAAATCCACAAATAGTCCTAAACCAACCTCAAACCATCTTCAAAACCAGTCCTCAACCAGGTCCAAAACCAGTCCTCAACCAGGTCCAAAACCAGTCCTCAACCAGGTCCAAAACCAGTCCTCAACCAGGTACCATACCAGTCCTCAACCAGGTCCAAAACCAGTCCTCAACCAGGTCCAAAACCAGTCCTCAACCAGGTACAAAACCAGTCCTCAACCAGGTCCAAAACCAGTCCTCAACCAGGTCCAAAACCAGTCCTCAACCAGGTACAAAACCAGTCCTCAACCAAGTCCAAAACCAGTCCTCAACCAGGTCCAAAACCGACTCTATAATCTTTATTCAGGCCAAGTCTAAAGCAGTCCAAAACCAGATCCAAAACTAAATCCAAATCCACTTCATTTTGCATAAATTTTTATTTATTTTAAACATTTTCCAGTAATTTTGGACACATTTTGAGTCATTCTGGACATTTGTTCAAGCATTTCATCAAAATATTCAATTATTTTGGACAACTTCAGTTATTTCAGACCATTTTGTGGAATTTTGTACCATTTGTGAGCCATTTTGTACAAATTTCAGTTATTCTGGACATTTTTCTTGTCATTTTTGGACAACTTTATGTAATTTTGGTTCCATAACAGTTTTGACATTTTTTTGTCAGCATTTTGGACCCATTTGCATTTGTATCATTTTGGACCAGTTTTGAACCATTTTGGACATTTTTTTTTTGTTGTCATTTTTAACTTTTTTTCATGATTTTGAACCAGTTTATGTCAATTTGCACACATTTGTTCTTAATTTTCCTGCAATTGCAGGTGACAAACGAGGGTTTTTAAATTTCCAAGCTCAAGAAGAAGGACATGTGAGGCAGAATGAAGCATCTGCTGTGAGTCTGAGTAACGGCTGACTGGCAGCTGGTTATCACTCGTTTCCTCCAGTTTATGAGCAGTTTGTTCAGTTAAACAGCAGCACTGAAACCACAGATTCCTACAGAACTCTGAAGTCATCCCTCTGAATCACCGCAGGGCGAAATTACACGTTTCCTTCTTTTTTTTTTTTTTTTTTTTTTTTTACAGGAAGAACTCAGACCTTTTTGCATTTTATTGTTACAATTTTCACGTCTAAATGGATAAAACTGCTGCTTTTGGTTGAATATTTACTTAAAATTCTCCTTTCACATGCACTTTAAAACCTGAACTTATTACTCAGAGCAGCAGCTCATGGCTGAATCACTTCGTTCCGTCCTTTGTTCGTCTCCTGCAGAACTTAATGATGCCAAACATCAGCAGAATAAACCTAAAGCTGCTCTTTCTTTGATTATCAGTCCATCTTCAGACCTGTTTGTACATCATATTGTTACCAGATTAGTAGAAAAACATTCAGTAAACCCTTTAAAAACAAAATGAGTTCCCGTTTTTTAAATACACAGAGTTTTCTGATCTGCTCTCTGAGTTTATTCCATGTTTTTGCAGGTTTATTGATCTGACTTGTGTTTTTACCAGCTGACGTGTTGAAATCATCAAACTGAAGACGTCACTGAATCTGAATGAACCGTTTATAATCGTGTGTCGACATGTCGATGATGTAATTGACAGTCAGAAGCAGGTCCTGAATCACTGTTGTTGTTGTGAGGCCTCATGTTTAACCCTCTGGACTCTCGTTTTTCTTCACTGTGGTTCGTTTTTAAAGTCCTGCACCTTTATGGAACCAGAACAACCGTGAAGACGGAGAGAGAACTCAGAAATATCTTCTGTGCAGCATTTAGAATGATGGACATCAAAAAAAATAAACATTTCTTTCATTATTTATTCTACAAAACTAGTCCTAAATGATTCAGATTGTTTAAAATTGTTATTCTTCTCACTTTTGGTCCAGTTTATGAAATTTTGGTTTCATAACATTTTGAACATTTTTTCCAGTTATTTTGGACCCATTTGTATCATTTTAGACCAATTTTGAGCCATTTTAGTCGTTTTGAACTTTCTTTTTTTTTTAGTTGTTTCAGTTTCTAGCTCTATCTACAGCAGGGGTGTCAAACTCATTTTAGTTCAGGGGCCACATTCAGCCTAATTTGATCTCAAGTGGGCCGGAATAGTAAAATCACAGCATAGCAGAGAAAAAAAAGACAAAAAATGAGACAAATGACACGAAACGAAACAAAAAAGTGAAAAAAATGGACAAAAATCACAAACGAGACAAAAATGTCAAAAAAGAAAAGATAAAAACATGAGAAGAACAACTAAAAAGACAAAAAAACAACAAAAACAAAACAAAATATTACAATAATAAGGCACAAAACGACAAAAAATGAGAAAAGTGACACAAAAAACAAAAAAGAGACAAAAAATTTCATTAAAAACTTACAAAGCGACAAAAAAGTGAACAAAAATAAGACAAGAAATTACACAAATGACACAAACGAGACAAAAAACCCCAAAATGACAAAAAATAGTCAAACTACACAAGCGAGACAAAAAAAACACCAAACAACAAAAACGACACACAAAACAACAAGTAAATCAAAACACAAAATGACAGAAAACACAAGCGAGATAAAAAGGAAAAACAAAAATGAGACAAAATATTTAAAAAATGAGACACAAAAGAACAATGAACAATCTAGTATTTTACTTTCTGATCCAAACAACTTGTCATGATCTAGAAATGATTTTAAATTTATAGTTTTACTAATTTACAATCTGCAGTTAATGTCTTCTCTGGAATTTTTACACTTTGAGGGGCGGATCGGACCCTCCGGAGGACCTGATCGGACCCTCTAAAAGGCTGCTTTTGGCCCGCGGGCCGCATGTTGGACACCCCTGATCTACAGCATCCCTGTGTTTACTTGTGTGTCGGCAGGTAAACGTACGTCAGCCCAGCCGGACGTCTGTCTGGAGAAGCAGCTGGAGCGTTTTGAATGGCAGCTGAGGATTTTAAAAGAGGCCAATGGGAACCCAGAGAGGGCGGAGCTCCTGAAGGACCACGCTGATGAGGAAGTGTGCGCCCTCGTTCTGAGCATCCTGGACAAGGTCAGGAGGAGATTTATGGATGGAAACGTGAAGGTCATTCCATGAAAAGTCCATCAGGCCTCCCCCTCCATCTACAGAAACTTTCAGATACGAATAATCAACCAAATGTGACAAAAAGACCTCCTCAGAATCAGCTGGGTGTTTATCTACGGCAGCTACAGTATATTTACTGAAGTTTTACCTTCATACCATGGATGTAAACAACTGTGAATGCCAATATTATGGGATGTATCACAGTTTGAACAGTTTAAATCCTAGAAACAATCATTGGTACCCTGGATGTGTTACTGTTTTCTGAGACGTCTTTTGACTCATCTTCCACAATTTTTGAGTCTTTCTGGACAAGTTTAGGGGGGAAAAGTGTCTTTTCTGACCAGAACTACCACAGTGAATGCATAGTCCTGACAGTGAAGCACGAAGGTGGGAGTGTGATGATATGTAGCTGGAGAAAAACTGGAAAAAGTGCATTCTGGGTAAACTTTCAAGGCTCATATCTGCATGTGTGGTAGGTGGTTGGTCAGAACAATTATAGACGATGTAAGAAGAAACCAGGATCATCTATAGACAGGATTCACTCTGACAGAATCATTTTCTAATATTCGTATTTGAACGATGATATTTATCAGAGTATTGATGCTCAGAGTTGGTTCTAGAAAATCGTCCTGAACAAAAAGCACATTTAGTGTTTAGATTGTGACACCTAGATAGATTTACAGCTGGATTTCTGTGGTTTTGTCTCATTTGTGCCATTTTGTGTTGAGTTTTTGTCATTTTTTGTTGAGTTTGTGTCGATTTCTGTCGTTTTTCTCTTTTTGGTCTCGTTTGTGTTGTTTCTGGCGTTTTTCATCATTTTGTGTCTCATTCATGTCGTTTCACGTCTCTTTCGGAAAAATTTGTCTCCTTTCTGTTGCTCAGTCTCATTTTAGAACAAAAACCAGATTCAGTGTTCAGACTGTGACACCTGGATGGATGTAAAACTGATCTGGTGTCAGTTTTTAGCAGAACTCAGATGTGTTTCTCCTCCTAAATGTCATGGTTCTATCTGCTGGACTGATGAAGTTCTGAGGCTCAGAAATGATGGAAAAAGTCCATTAAAAAGTGATAAATCTGGATCCACCTCTATGGACTTGAAGGAAAATATTCCCAGTCTGAAGGTAGAACTCTGATCATTGATAAAGTTACTGGAAATGAAGAACTAGATGTTCTGAGGAGAACTTTTGTCAGATTTGATTGATTTCATCTGAATGGTTGATGAATCCACTGAAACCTTCCCAACCTTCCAGACCGGTTCGTTCCTCCGTCAGCTGGGTCATGTGATCAGCAGCAGTTTTCAGCGTCCTCGCCGTGACCCTGCTCAGCCTGCGGAGTTTCTGAAACACGTTCATCAGACTCATCACTTTGTTTAAAATCTAAACTCAACTTTCTGTTCAGGTGAGAACGGAGACGACGGCTGATCTGAACGTCCTGCATGAACAGAAAAGTAAATCTGCCACCGAGGAGCACGAGAGACACGTAGAAGGTAAGGAAGTCTTAAAAAGATCCTCAATGTGTCGCTTGTTTCATGAAGTACCAGATCAGAGCCTCCAGCTCAGACTGTTTAAACTTCTCACACTCTTTTGAGTCAGTTTAGACAATTTTTTTTCCTCATGTTGAACTTTCTTTTCTCATGATTTTGAACCAGTTTGTGTCATTTTGCACAAATTGTAATTTATTTTGAACATTTTCAATTATTTTGGACACATTTTGAGTTTTTCTAGACATTTGTCCAATCATTTTGGACAGCTTTAGTTGTTTTAGACCATTTTGTGTCATTTTGGACATTTTTTTTCAGTCATTTTGGACATGCTTTGAATCATTCTGGACATTATTCTTCTCATTTTTGAATGACTTTATGTAATTTTGGTTTCATCATTTTTTTTCTGTTATTTTTGACCCATTTGTATCATTTTAGACCAGTTTTGAGCCATTTTAGTCATTTGGAACTTTATGAACAGCAGTTTTAGATCTTTTTGTGTCTCTTTGTAGTCATTTTGCGTGTATTTGTGTTCATTTTGTGTCTCTTTACAGCGATTTTATGTCTTTTCTGTCTGTTTGTGGTCATTTTGCGTGTATTTGTGTTGATTTTGTGTATCTTTACAGCGGTTTTAAGTATTTTTGTGTCTGTTCGCGGTCATTTTGCGTGTATATGTGTTGATTTTTCGTATCTTTGCAGCAGTTTTATATCTTTTTGTGTCTGTTTGTAATCATTTTGCATGTATTTGTGTTGATTTTGTGTCTCTTTACAGCAGTTTTAGATCTTTTTGTGTCTATTTGCAGTCATTTTGTGTGTATTTATTGATTTTGCTGGTTTGTGTTCATGTTTTGTCAATCTGTGAGGCTGTGTGTCGCCGTATTGTTGTTTTTCATCTACTTCTGTTCATTTTGTGTGTCTTTTAAATCAGTTGTGTCTTTGTCTGGTCATTTTTTTGTGTCAAAACGGATTAGTTTGTCTGTTTTAAGCTAAAACTGGTGTTATTTTCCCTGCAGAGCTGCACATGAAAGGAGAGCAGGAGAGAACCGAGCTGATGGAGAAGTTCCAGGCGGCTGAGAACCTCCTCCAGGTGAAGATGTGAAGCAGCTGAAACATCACAATTTATTTCCCCGTTTGTCTGATAATAAGTTACTAACAGCCTGTGGAGATTAAAACCCAGCTGTGTTTAAACTCCGCAGCAAACCTGACCTTTAAAGTTCCATTTCATTCACCTGAACACATGAAACGTTCACATAAAATCTACTTTTTCTGGTTTGAGCTGAATTTACCGCAGAGTTCTTCTCGTTTCTGTTCATGTTGTGTCCTGAAAAACAATCGTTTGACATGTAGCTCTAAAAAGAATTTGTTGTTTTGTGTGTCATAGAGGAACTTTACATAAACTGTTTTGTTTTTAATATTTCTTTGTCGTTTAGTGGCTCCTTGTGTTTGTTTTGTGTGTCTTTGTGGTTATTTTATGTCTTTTTGTGGTGATTTTATGTCTTTTTGTGGTTGTTTTGTGTGTTTTTGTGGTTATTTTATGTCTTTTTGTGGTGATTTTATGTCTTTTTGTGGTTGTTTTGTGTGTTTTTGTGGTTATTTTATGACCTTTTGTGGTGATTTTGTGTCTGTGTGGTTGTTTTGTGTGTTTTTGTGCATATTTTATTTTTGCTGATTTTATGTCTTTTTGTGGTTGTTTTGTGTGTTTTTGTGGTTATTTTACATCTTTTTGTGGTTATTTTATGACTTTTTGTGCTGATTTTGTGTCTGTGTGGTTGTCTTGTGCCTTTTTGAGGCTGTTTTGTGTGTCTTTGTGGTTCTTTACTGCCTATTAATGATTGTTTTGTGTCTCTATGGTTGTTTTCTGTTTCTTTGTGGTTGTTTTGAGTCTTTCTGTGGTTATTTTGTGTCTTTTTGTAGTTATTTTGTGTGTCTTTATGGTTGTCTTGTGTCTTTTTGAAGCTGTTTTTTGTGTCCTTGTGGTTCTTTACTGCCTATTAATGAATATTTTGTGTCTTTTTGTGGTTATTTTGTGTTTGTTTGTGTTTATTTTATGTGTCTTTGTGGCTGTTTTGTGTCTCTTTGTGAATGTTTTCTGCCTATTAATTATTGTTTTGTCTCTTTGTGGTTATTTTGTGTGTCTTTGTTACTGATATTACTTTGACATTGTTCAATCATTTTGGACAGCTTTAGTTATTTTAGACTATTTTGTGTCATTTTGGATATTTTTCATTTTGGACACATTTTGAGGCATTTTGGACGTTATTTTTCTCATTTTTAGATGACTTTATGTAATTTTGGTTTCAGGACATTTTTTCAGTTATTTTGAACCCATTTGTATCATTTTGGGCCAGTTTTTAGCCATTTTGAACACATTTTTTCTCATTTTTTCATGATTTTGAACAAGTTTGTGTCATTTTGCACAATTTTTATTCATTTTTTAAAACAATTTTCAATCATTTTGGACACATTTTGAGTCATTCTGGACATTTGTTCAGTCATTTTGACAAATTCAATCATTTTGGACAGCTTTAGTTATTTTAGACTTAGATTTTGAGTAATTTTGGACCATTTGTGAGCCGTTTTGTGTGTATTTTATTTTGTGTTTTATTTGTGTTAGTTAGCTATAATATTGTTGACTTGTTATTTAAAGCTTAGAGTAGATAAAAATCTGATGTAATAACTGGATTTGGTTCCTATGAGGTGAAACAGGTATTAAATTGTTTTTTACAGCTGTTAAAATTAGTCTTAAAGCCCTCTGACGCCACCTACAGGACAGAAGAGGAGCGGCACAGATGTTTACTGTGTTTCAGTGGATGAATGTTTGCGTTTGTGCTCTAACTGCAGGGTAAAGTTGCGACGCTGACCGCAGAGCTGCAGGTTTACAACGAGCTGAAGAGGAGAGCTGAAGAATCCACCTTTAAGAAGGACCTGCAGAGGAACATCCAGGTGAGTATGAAGCCCTCGATCCATCACTGATCAGGTTTCTGCTCCGGTTAGATCCACACCAACGGCCTGTGTCACCTGTAGGCCCACGGCAGCCCCGGTGCATTCTGGGAGTCTGAGCAGGAGTCGCTGCTGTTCGTCATCGAGATGAAGACTGAGCGCGTTCAGGAGCAGAACAGGAAGCTGCAGCAGATGGATGAGCTGGTAGGTTCCACATGAATCAGGACTTTCACCGTTTCTTTCTGCTCGTTTCAGCTGTTTGGAGTCTTTTGTCGCTGCCTTTTTCAGACGTTTTCGTGCATCTTTTTATGCCTCTTTCTGAAACTTTCTGGAGCTGTTTTGTAATTCCGGAAGGAGGTTTTGCATTTTTTGTCATTGTTTTGTGTGTCATAAGAGCAACTTTACAGCAGTTTGTGTTATTTTTGTATTTCTTTGCCGTTTTGTGTCTCTTTGTGGCTGTTTTGTGTCTTTGTGGTTATTTTGTGTCTTTTTGTGATTGTTTTGTGTCTCCTTTTGTTTTTTGTGTTTCTTTGTGGTTGTTGTCTGTCTCTTTGTAGTTGTTTTGTGTCTTTATGGTTATTTTGCATGTCTGTGATTGTTTTCTGTCCTTTTGTGTTTGTTTTGTGTCTCTTTGTGGTTCTTTTCTGCCTACTAATGATTTTTTGTGTCTTTCTGTGTTGATTTTGTGTTACTTTGTGGTTGTTTTGTGTCTCTTTGTGGTTGTTTTGTGTCTCTTTGTGGTTGTTGTGTGTCTTTTTGTGGTTGTTGTATGTCTTTTTGTGGCTGTTTTGTGTGTTTTTGTTGTTCTTTTTTGGCCTATTAATGATTGTTTTGTGTCTCTTTGTGGTTGTTTTGTGTCTTTTTGTGGCTGTTTTGTGCCTCTCTGATACTCCTTGTATCACGCTGTGGTCAGTAATCCATAAGTGGGTCCAGTGATTAATCGCACTATTAGAAGTAACATGATTTCAGTCAGTAAATAGTAACCAATAAATCATTTCAGGCCTTATTGTTCCTTTAACAGGTTTGGCTGTTAAAAGGGTTTTGGATGAGTTAGAATATCACCAGGTTAAACTTGGTGGACAGAGTGACTCTTTATCTTTCGTATACGTTACTTTCGTTTCCTTGTTTTGACCTCAGAGCACACTGATCACACAGGATCATTTCTTCATCTTGTTCTTCTTCTTAACTCGCAGGTGGAGAAGAACTTGTCTTTGGAGGACCAGATCATTCACACTCTGCAGCAGAACGAGGACCTGAGGGTCCGAATAGACAACTGCCAGACCCTCATTCAGTACGTGCTTCACCACCTGACGTGTGACTCTGCTGCCACCTGCTGGACAGAACACCTCTTTTCACACCGTCCACGTCTTCTGTTCTGTCTTTCAGGCAGCTATCGAAGGAGCAGCAGGACCTGAAGGCGGCGCTGGAGAGGCAGGCAGCGGTCAACCAGAAGCTTTCTCAGGAGAAAGAGCAGCTGATGTTCAAACTGAGGCACAGGGACTCGTGTCCGACCATCCACCTGCCGGCCATGATGCAGGAGATCGCACCCAGATGATAGAAACCGTTCACCAACCAGGTTTACTGAGCGAGAGCTACCGAGCATCCGAGTTGACAGGCTCCGGGGATGGAAACGAGACTGAATACTTGCATTAACGTGCATCTCCTCTGTTCTTAATGTCGCAGTCGAGCAGGTTTACCAGATTATTCTGGTTTCACTACAATCACTGGTGGCTTTGACCTTCCACAGCTGGGTGGTCAAACTGGACAGATGTGCTTCTCCATGTTCATTTCTAAAACTTTGTCCAGAAAGGTGCGTCTGTTTCATGACAGGTTGTTGTGAAAACAGACAACTGTGGCAGCACCAAAGTCCTCAGTCAGTCCGTGAAGTTGTGTTAGTCAGCCTTGTTAGCGAGCTGCTATAGCCGATGAGCTAACAGATAACAAGTTAGCTCCCCGCTAACATAAACAACAAGACTGAATGCCTCCATGTTGCTTTAGTAGCGTGCTGTTAGCTGTTGTTACCACACAGGGTTCAGAACTGGCCGACCAGAGCTAGCTTGTTTGTAGTTGGGAACTACACAGCTTGGTTGCTACGAGAACACATTCATGATTAACTCCCGTTTGATGACAGAGTTAGCAGATGATCTGGCTGTGCAGGACTATATACAACAAGATGAAATGAATTGCCTCGTTATGGACACAGAGTCGTGCAGTCATTTTATACAACACTGTCGGTTCTACAGAATGGTCTGGCTAATGTTTAAGTTTTCATCATTTTAGATTCACTCACTATCACTTTGTTTGCTAACAGTTAGCACTGCAAATGCTTCACCAAATGTTAGGGCTAATTTTCCTCGCCATCATGAAACAAATCCACAGCTTGACAGAATAACCGATTCCCCTCTGATTTTTTTCTGTTATTTCTGTTATTTTCTAGTATTAAGCTCCAAAACATAATGCAAATATAAAAATCTATGTACCTGGACAGCTTGCTGGAGGTACATCTTTCAGGAAACCATGGAAACAAAACAATCAACTTATACGATGATTTTTCTGGTCCAGTTCAGTCCTGATGCCAAAAGTTTTTCCTGCAGTCAGCTTTACACAGATTCTCACTAAATATCTTTTAACTTCAGCTCCAGATGACATCTTTTAAGTTACAGATCTGTTCGATGCTGCGGTCAGGTGAAGACGATGTTTCACGTTTAGTCTCAAACTACCCTTTTAAAGTTTACTTAGTCGTTATGAAAGTGTTCTATGAGCCTCTGAATCAACACGTTTTCCCTCCACAAGAACTGTTTTAGCTTGATTCATTAAAAACACAAAAGATATTTAATCTAGCGTTTAAGCATGCTAGCATCTCAGCTAAAGAAATTGAAACATCATGACAATGTTTGGATTTGTTGGCTTAATCTTCACATTAACCCTCACAATGTTGGTTTTAGCATGTTAGCTAAGTAGTCTGTTTACATCTGTTTGAATGTTGGCATCCTAAAATGGAAAATGTCGACATGTTAGCAGGCATTATTCAATAAAATGCATGTTAGCATTAGCAAACAGTATACCATTTCAGCTCAGAATCATAAAATCTCAGTCTAGTTTTTTGACTCCAAGTGGTAACAATTCAGACCCTAATTAGTATTTTGTTAATTCTTTCAAACAATTGTGTTTTCATGAGTGTAATTAGGATTAAATCCTTGCAGGGCTGCTGACGTAGCTGAAAAGTTAGTGTGAGGCCACCAGAAACTGACTCATATGGAAATGACTGTGGCTAACGGTTAAGCTAACTACTTCTTGTGATTCATGATTTTGTTCGGGTTACTGTTTACCTTGTTTTTATACAGCTATCTTAAGTTGTCCTGTGATGTAAGATGGCTACCAGTTAGCTTGCTAACTAGCTCAGACAGAAACTGTACCCCGAGCTTTAACGGTTACTGAAAGGACACATTCACAGGAAAATTAATTTGAAATCAAGTTAAGTTTGCTGCTAACCAGCTTGCTAAAATAGTTTGCTGGCTGCCATGTTAGCATGATTACCACTTAGCCACTTGGGTTAGCATTAACCTGGCTTTTGTATGATCATCTTAAGATATTCAGTGATATCACTGGGCTACCAGTTACCCAGCTAACTAGCTCTGGTGCTAACTATACCATTAGTTGTAATGGTAACTTACCATCACCTAAATGCTAGCATGCAAGCTCTAAGTTAAGTTGATAACAGTAGCAAAAGTTTCATGTTGCAGTAGAGCAGGTCTATGTTCTAAATGCTAGCATGCTGGCTAGTTAAAAAAGCTCACGGTTTGATTACATTGATATCGAAATTTACATTCAAGTTTAACTAACTGGAGACATGCTAAATATCCTGCCAAGTTAGCTGACTTGCTAGCTGATAAGGTAGTGGTCACGTAAGGGTTAGCCCTGCTTTTGTACACCCATCTTAAGTTGTCCAGTGATGTGATATTGGTACCAGTTAGCTTGCTAACTAGCTGAGATGCTAAGTGTACCGTGAGTTCAACAGTTATTTTAAGGACACATTTCTAGTGTACCTTAATGTTAGCATGCTGGCCTCCTAAAGGGATGGGAACAGCTAGCTAGTTAGCTCAGTTGCTAGCAGTAGCATGAGTCATTTTAAGTTAATTGAAGGACACAGATCTGTAGCATCCCTTCTTTCAGAACATGCTACATCTCTTTTGTGGAGCAGCTCTGTGCTAAATGCTAACATGCTAGCTTCCTCCATTTCGGGCTTCTACCACCTGAACAGATCTGATGCAGGTTTCTCTGAGTTTCTCTGTTTTTATGAACTGGCAGTTTAGTTTCGAATCACTGAACATAAGTCACTGTAAGTACGCTGCCTTTCAGTTGTGTTGGGGATATATTTTTTTAAAGATGTGAAAAATTTTACCATTTTTCTTTTAGTTCTTGGTCTCTCTGTGGGATGAGAAGTTTGTATTGCCAAAAAAAAACTGTTGCCAGTGTTCGACAGCTCTTTGTCCTCATGCACCAGCACTTTGACCTGGATTTCACCGGGACTCTAAGAGAGATTTCTTCATGTCGTACAGAGTTGGAATTTCTCTGCTTTTCACGTGTAAAAATGTGTTTTGTCTTTTCTCAGCTGATCAAAATTAAGCAGTTTCCAGTGTGATGTAGAGACACTCAAAGAATTTCTTTTTGGCTTGACGAATTAAAAATCTCACTAAGTTTGTTTTCTAAACAGTTTTATTTTTATTTTTTTTTACAACATCTAGGAAGTGAAGGATGTTTATTGTTGTGTTCTATTTTTTATTTATTATTTAACTTAAATCTGATAAAGGAACTAAAACAACACAGTGAAACCGAAATGGCTCCACATACGACACATTTAACTATCTCCATATTTCCAGACTTTTCCTCTCCTCTGCTCATCATCAATAGAAAGATGTTTCACCTTGCTGGATGGATCTCCAACAACTCGCTCCTCTGTTCACTGTTTCTGAGCCGAGCTGCATTTATTTATTCATCCAGTAGCTTTGATTTCCTTCTCAGTCTCTCTGTGGAAACACTGCCTGCAGTTCAACCCAAAAACTCTGAATTTTTCCGTCGGTCACAGATGAGTATTATATCTCTAATACTCATCAGTTACTGCAGTATTTTACCTCTAATACTCGTCAGTTACTGCAGTATTTTAGCTCTAATACTCATCAGTTACTGCAGTATTTCAGCTCTAATATTTATCAGTTACTGCAGTATTTTCGCTCTAATACTCATCAGTTACTGCAGTATTTTACCACTAATACCCATCAGTTACTGCAGTGTTTTACCTCTAATACTCATCAGTTACTGCAGTATTTTACCTCTAATACTCATCAGTTACTGCAGTATTTCAGCTTAATACTCATCAGTTACTGCAGTATTTTAGCTCTAATACTCATCAATTACTGTAGTATTTTACCTCTAATACTCATCAGTTACTGCAGTATTTCAGCTCTAATACTCCTCAGTTACTGCAGTATTTTACCTCTAATACTCATCAGTTACTGCAGTATTTTTGCTCTAATACTCATCAGTTACTGCAGTATTTTACCTCTAACACTCCTCAGTTACTGCAGTATTTTAGCTCTAATACTCATCAGTTACTGCAGTATTTTACCTCTAATACTCATCAGTTACTGCAGTATTTTAGCTCTAATACTCATCAGTTACTGCAGTATTTTAGCTCTAACACTCCTCAGTTACTGCAGTATTTTACCTCTAATACTCATCAGTTACTGCAGTATTTTAGCCCTAATATTCATCAGTTACTGCAGTATTTCAGCTCGAATACTCTGCTCTGCAGTATTGAACTCTTCTGTCCATCAGTGTGATCATGATACTCTCCAGGTGAACTCTGATATCAAATCCTGATCTAATCAACAGCTTATTATTAGGACCAATAGTCTCTGATCAGTATTGATCACATCATGGTGACAACTGGACTGATAACAGTTTCAATAATATTCTATGTGTCACTAACAACCCTGAAGTTAAGGAGAAATTATCTGAAACTTGGTTCCAGAGATTCTCAGTTTTTTCCACATTTAAGGTCAAACCTTCATTTTTCTGAAACTCACTTTCTAATCTGTCACAACTTTATTCTATTAGTGAAAATGAACAAAAGGCAGATTTCACTGCTTTGTCGACCTCATTAGAGCACAGATCTAAAACTACAACATGGACACTGACAGACTCTTTCATTTCTGTTTGTTGTTTAACAAATTTAAAATCTCTGTTGAAGGCGTTTCCTCCTCCGTTGCCCTGACAACAGTGACGTCACGGCCCTACCTGTTCACTAAGTTAGTTTCACTTTTACCATCCTCGTGTCGCAGCTTGTTTTCTCCGTGTGAAGGTGAGTAAACGACACTTTTCTGTGTCCAGCTGCTGTTAGTTTAGTTCCAGCAGCAGAAATGTGTCTCCACAGCTCTGCTAACATTCAGCAGCTGATTTTATATTTAATGTTCCATCGACCAGCTAACATCATCCACCCAACGACAGGAAGCTAACTAGCAGCTAAAGCTAACTTTAAAACAACACATTTAACAGTCTGAAGAAGGATATTAGAAATAGCAAACACTTTTGCTGTTACCACAAAGTAGTGAGTATTTGCATGTTCTGACTGTAAACATGTAGATGGATTTAAACTGGGTGTTCACTTCAACAGGAAGTCCAGAACCAGTTTAGGTCAGATGATCACTTTATGACACAACACCAGAAATCTGACTGATCAGACCAGGAAACGTTTCTGTACAAGTTTAACACAGAACAACTGTGAAGTGAACCTTCACATTAACGGACAGAGACGCATAAATAATAATTAAAGGAGGGATTTTTCCTCATTTCAACAACAATATTCATCCAAAAACATCAAGGAGACACTTTATAAACACTTTGTGTTCCAAAATTACAGCACATCTTTTTATGTACTTTGTTCTACAGTTTCTAATCTATTAGGCCACAACACTAAATGTTCATATTAACATCTTCCTGCGATGAAAAGAGACACAAACAGCTTAAAGATTATTTATTTTCCCCAATAATGAAAATAATTGTGTTTTTCCCATAAAATGTTTGGAGGAGCTGAAGTTAGTTGTTTCCAGCTGTTTGGAACTATTGGATCTGAGTTTGATGAACAGCTGCAGCATCAGACAGCAGCAGGAAGAGAGAAAGTTTTCACATTTGTACACCAAAAAACAACAGCACTGGTAACTATTAGATTCTGTAAATTCTAAATGATCCCAGAGAGAGAATGAATCTGGACCAGGATCCAGCTGCAGGTCACACTGTGTAGATCTGATGGACTGATAGAAGAGCAGCAGCTGATCTTTCTACAGCACACAGGATGAACAGGAGGATCTGAGTGGAGCTGAATGATGTGTTTCCTGTGCAGGTGAAGGTAAACGGTGTGTGTGAGCTGGTGTGAGTTCAGCAGCATGGATCAGTGTGAGGATCCTCACAGCTCTCTGTGGGGGGAACAGAAGAACCAGAACAAAGCTGAGAGGTGAGACCACATCTCTAAGTGTCCACGACTCTTCTGCATGTCAGAGCTCAGCACTCATCACTACGGTCATTATTCACAGGAAAGAACCTGGATCTGAACCAGAACCTGCACCAGAACCAGAACCTGAAACTGATCCTGATCCTGGATCTGGACCTGGACCAGAACCAGAACCTGAACCTGAACCTGGACCTGCACCCAGCTGTGTGTCCTTTAAGAGCGATGACTCAAAGGATATTTTAGTTGAATTCAAAGGAGAACAACCTCGTGCTTCAAAGAGGTAATTATTCATATATAAATGTTGTAACTGTGTAAAATGTCAGTAACTCAGTTTTATTATCTTTATGACTTTTTGAACATGTTAGAATTAACATTCTTCTATCAGGAGAACATCAATCCCTCAGAGACCCAAACGTGGATCTGAACCTGCACCTGCACCCAGTTGTGTGTCCTTTAAGAGTGATGACTCAAAGCATATTTTAGTTGAAATCAAAGGAGAACAACGTTCCGCTGCAAAGAGGTAATTCTTCATATCTAAACGCTGTAAGTGTATAAAATGTCAGTGAGTCAGTTTTATTGTCTTCATGATGGAATCCTCAAACACATGCTGAGTTTCAGCTCAGCTCTTGCTCACATCCATGGAAATGTTCCTGTGTGAGGCAGTGTTTGCTGTCAGAGTGGAAAGAATGGATGCTGTGGTTGTGGTGAAGCAGCTGCAGGACAGCAGCTGATCCAGCAGGTGGCGTCTTTGTGCTTTGGTTCAAACAGTGTAGGCAGGAAGCTGCAGTCAGGTTTCAGGTGCTGCTGGATGGAGGAGGGCAAATAGCAAACGGTGAAGGCTGCTGTGATGTCCTGGAGAGACGTTTGGCTTCATGGAGGTTTGTGGTGCTTGTTAGGGATCGTTGCATTGACAAAGTGAAGAACATCTACTGTGATCAATGAAGTTAAAGGCAGAGGGAAGAAGTTTGGACTTTATTTCTTTGTAAACTCAGTTCCAGGCTGTGTGTGCAGCAGCTCAGAGGCTGGAAGTTGAAGCTCAGCTGCTGCACATGTTGGTGTGATGTGATGCAGGATTAGCAGCTCATCATTAGCTGCTAACAGTAACCTGCTGTTATTTCCAGGAGCAGAGTTTTCATTCAGTAGCTGATTCTATGGTCATGAATTCATCCCCAGTGTGGAGGAGTCGGTCCTGGATGATGCTGTGATAATGTTTTTAAACTTCAGTTTAATGTTGATTGTGTAATAAATTTAAAACGTGATGAAGCTTCACCACATGAAACAGCATCAAACTGTGACTGTCACACCAGGAGGACGGCAGCAGGAATCTGTAAAACCACCGACACACAGTTTAAACTCTGAGACGTGTTGTGTAACTTAGATCCTAAAATGCAGCATTCATGATCTGCTAATGGCTTTATTTCAAACTGTGATTTTATTGTGAAATCCATTCATGGTTCAGCTGCAATTGTTGCCTTCAGAGACTTTTCTGTTGTAGTATTTTATATACTGTGTAATTTAGTTTTACTCATTGATTTTACTAGTTTTATATTGTCTTTACATGTATATTGTCAATTCTATTTTTAAATTGTCTGTCTGCACATAATTCTTTTCTCTATCTGTCAGCATGTGCAGCACTTTGGTCAACTGAGGTTGTTTTTAAACTGGCTTTATAAATACATTTGATTTGATGTCATTTGTCTGTGTGGACAGAAGTACTGAGATCTAACTGTTGATGTTGATCCACAGAGTGGAGCAGCAGAGTTCAGAGGTTCCCAGAGCTCAGTCTGTCCAGCAGCATCACCTGGACTCCATATTCATGGTGAGTTCATGGACAACAAGTTGTTCTCCATCTGTTGTGTTCAGGCGTCTCCATGCTGCTCTTTGTAGACCAGTGGACTGTCAGTGTGTCCAACATGGATCTGATGTTTGGCTCCATGATTTCACTCTGATGGACTCATTGACACATTTCTCTGTTCCAGCTGCTGGAGGACAACATGGTGACTTTTGTGAAGAAGGAGCTGAAGAAGATGCAGAAGGTTGTGAGTCCAGATTACCCAGAATGCTCAGAGAGTCAGAGGGAGGATGAGGAGGAGTTGGAGGGTGATGATGAAGATCAGAGGAGCAGCAGAGAGATGTTTCAGCAGATCACAGTGTTGTTCCTGAGGAGGATGAAGCAGGAGAAGCTGGCTGACTGTCTGCAGAGCAGTAAGAAGATTTGTGGAAAGACTGAAGCTGCTGATCAACAGAACATTTACTAAAGTCTCAGAATATCTTCACACAATCAGTCTTTAGGAGGATGAACTGTTGGAATATTTACTGTCATTTATTCATTGATCTCATGTTGTTTCTTCATTCAGAACTTGCTGCTCCAGTTTGTAGACGTAAACTTAAATGTGGCCTGAAGAAGAAGTTCCAGACAGTGTTTGAGGGCATCGCTAAAGCAGGACAGCCGACCCTCCTGAATGAGATCTACACAGAGCTGTACATCACAGAGGGAGGGACTGCAGAGGTCAATGATGAACATGAGGTCAGACAGATTGAAGCAGCATCCAGGAAAGCAGACAGAGTAGAAACAAGCATCAGACCAGAAGACATCTTTAAAGGCTCACATGGAAGAGATGGACCAATCAGAACAGTGATGACACAGGGAGTGGCTGGCATCGGGAAAACAGTGTTAACACAGAAGTTGACTCTGGACTGGGCTGAAGACAAAAGCAACCAGGACATCCACTTCATGTTTCCATTGACTTTCAGAGAACTGAATGTGCTGAAAGAGAGAAAGTTCAGTTTGGTGGAACTTGTTCATCACTTCTTCAGTGAAACCAAAGCAGCAGGAATGTGCAGCTTTGAAGACTTCCAGGTTGTGTTGATCTTTGACGGTCTGGATGAGTGTCGCCTTCCTCTGGACTTCCACAACAATGAGGTCCTGACTGATGTTACAGAGTCCACCTCAGTGGATGTGCTGCTGACAAACCTGATCAGGGGGAAGCTGCTTCCTTCTGCTCGCCTCTGGATAACCACACGACCTGCAGCAGCCAATCAGATCCCTCCTGACTGTGTGGACATGGTGACGGAGGTCAGAGGGTTCAGCGACCCACAGAAGGAGGAGTACTTCAGGAAGAGATCCAGAGATGAGGAGCAGGCCAGCAGCATCATCTCCCACATGAAGACATCACGAAGCCTCCACATCATGTGCCACATCCCAGTGTTCTGCTGGATCACTGCTACAGTTCTGGAGGAGCTGCTGAGAACCAGAGAGGGAGGAGATCTGCCCAGAACCCTGACTGAGATGTTCATCCACCACCTGGTGGTTCAGACCAAAGTCAAGAAGGTCAAGTATGATGGAGGAGCTGAGACAGATCCTCACTGGAGTCCAGACAGCAGGAGGATGATTGAGTCTCTGGGAAAACTGGCTTTTAATCAGCTGCAGAAAGGAAACCTGATCTTCTATGAGTCCGACCTGACAGAGTGTGGCATCGATGTGGAAGCAGCCTCAAAGTACTCAGGAGTGTTCACACAGATCTTTAAAGAGGAGAGAGGACTGTACCAGGACAAGGTGTTCTGCTTCGTCCATCTGAGTGTTCAGGAGTTTCTGGCTGCAGTCTACATGTTCCACTGTTACACCAACAGGAAGCAGGAGGTTCTGGAGGACTTCCTGGGAAAAGGCTGGAAAGACGAGAACAGAGACACTCTGGATGTGTTCCTGAAGAGAGTCATGGAGAAATCCCTGAGAAGTAAAAATGGTCACCTGGACCTGTTTGTTCGCTTCCTTCATGGCCTCTGTCTGGAGTCCAATCAGAGACTCTTAGGAGGTCTGCTGGGTCAGACAGAGAACCGTCCAGGAATGATCCAGAGAGTCATCAACAACCTGAAGAAGATGAAGAGTGATGAAATGTCTCCAGACAGAAGCATCAACATCTTCCACTGTCTGATGGAGATGAAGGATCTCTCAGTACATCAGGAGATCCAAGAGTTCCTGCAGTCAGAGAACAGATCAGAGAAGTTCCTCTCTGGGATCCACTGCTCAGCTCTGGCCTACATGCTGCAGATGTCAGAGGAGGTTCTGGATGAGTTGGACCTGAAGAAGTACAGAACATCAGAGGAGGGAAAACTGAGACTGATTCCAGCTGTGAGGAACTGCAGAAAGTTCAGGTGAGTCCAGATGTGATGAAGATGATCAGTCAGAGTAGATCAGTAGTTGAGTTCTTCAGATGTTCTCACTAGAACATTCTCATTATTCTCAGTGTTCCACTTGTTTATTTATAACTTTCCATGTCAGCTGTGTTTAGTCTCAGATGTTCAAACGCTGTGAAAATGTGGATTTTTCAGTTGGTTTTGTTTAAAGCTGTTAAATGAATGATGACAGTTTTTCTATTTCATTCTGATAATTGTTCTGTCTGACAGTTTTTTCTTGTGAGTTTCTTCCTTCGGCTGATGGAGGAAACATGTGGATCTGCTGAAACACATGAAGAACTGTCGAGGTTCTTGTCCAGGTTTTATCACAGCATCAGTTATTATTACATGAGGAGCTTCTGGAAGCATCTTATATAATCAGACATACAGCTTTTAAATGATTTTTTTAATCTTCTTTAGAGTTGAATATAAGATCTGAATCATTTCTGATGTCTGGGAGAATTGATTTAATGGAATTATTGCTGTTACTGTTTTGAGTTGGATTTGAATTCATTTATTTCTGGTAATTTGTGATGTTTTTCTTGAATTTCTTCATATTTATTCTTTCTGTAAGTGTTGTGTGAACATTCAGACAGAAAATGTTCTGATCCAGATGTTCTCCTGAGAACTTTGTGGAGTCAGACGTGGGATCAGATCAAACTGACAGACTGTGGACAGTATGGAAGCCTGAATGGAAGTCCATCTTCTGTCCTCCATCTGCAGATGAAACACAGATTATAGATCTAATTATTCCAGATTGAAAGTGTTCAGGTGTGAGAGAGGCTGATGAGAATTCAGTTTCATGTCAAACAGTCAGAGAAGATGAAGAACTAAATGTCCAACAGGACCAGTCCAGATGTTCTGCTATCAAATGCATGAAGGAAATATAAAGTGTCCTTTTTCATAATAACATGTTTTGTCATTTATGTCTCATGACAGACTTTCTGACTGTAGACTCTCAGAGAGTCACTGTGAAGTTGTGGCCTCAGCTCTGAAGTCCAACCCCTCCCATCTGATAGATCTGGACCTGTATGGAAACAACCTGCAGGATTCAGGAGTGAAGCATCTTTCTGCTGGACTGCAGAGTCCAAACTGTAAACTGGAGACTCTCAGGTCAGTTCACTGACTGTTGATGGTTTTTCAATATATTCAAGTCAAATCCTTGACTGAAGTTTGGAGTTTGTTGTTAATAAATTTGGAGTATTTTCCTGAAAACATGGTGAAGATGTTTGAGATTGTTGGAGTGTGAATAAATCCCCTGATCAGCTGACTGCAGAGTTCCCAGATGGAGGACAGAATCCACAGTCCTGCTGTGTGTCTGAATGTGAAGCTGATGTGAAAGTGATGTGAGAAGAAGTAAATACAGAAGAAGGTGATGAAATAAATGAAAGAATGAAGAGATTTGATGTTGATCCTGGAATGAGAGATGGACTGAGGTCAGCAGATGTTATTGATGTGTGGACATGAATAGGTGGATGAATGTTGTGTTGACATGTGGATGATGTGTGTAGAAGGTTGACATGATGATGATCCACAATAACAGAAGGACAAAGTCACTGTGCTGCTTTTAGAGAAAAGCTGATTGATGAGGACAAAGTAATGTTGATCTGCACATTCAGAACCTGAACACATCTGATGGATCATCAATGATTTTATACACATCTTTTATTCTTTATTCAGATTGGAGAACTGCAGTTTGTCAGAGATCAGCTGTGATTCTCTGGTCTCAGCTCTGAAGTCCAACCCCTCCCATCTGGAACATCTGGACCTGAGGTGGAACAACCTGCAGGATTCATCAGTGGAACATCTGTTAGATCTTGTGAAGAGTCCAGACTGCATCCTGAAGACTCTGAGGTCAGTAGAAGGTTCCATCAGTCTCTGCTGCTTCCAGCAGTTTTCTACTAAACACAGTCAGTATCAAAGCAAAGATCCAGAGTCTCCTGTAAACCTGCAGCTTCTCAGTGAAGCTCTGAGAGCAGAATGGAGACAGAAACACAGAGACAGCAGTCGGCCAATCAGAGGAGCCACAAGCTTGTTGTCATGGTGTGTTTGAGTGGATGTGAAGCCGACTGTTGTTGTTGTGTTGATGTGTTGAGGAAATCGAGCTGATTCCAGCTGCCAGCCTTCCAGATGTGCAGAGACAGTGGTCCTCCTTCATCTAAGTGTCCATCAGATGTGATCTGACTGTTTGTTGTCTCACTTCAACAGTGATCAGCTGATCAGTGTGATGTTTGTCACAGCTCTGAGATGAGAGACTGAAGCCTGCAAACCAGCAGCAGCATCATCACATGTAGGAACCATGAGGTGTTTGTCCAGAGCAGAAGCTGTGCTCAGGTCCAGCAGCAACATCTGGATGTGTGTCCTTGTGTGTGCTTTGATCCAGATGTGTTGACTGACAGCCTCCATGTTGGTTTGTCAGCTGATGTTTGAGGAGCAGATGAGATGTTGATGGACACTCAGAGACTGTTGGTTTAAATGGAGCAGCAGTAAATCCATGAGTGAAGAGTTTGTGCAGTAATGAAGCTTGATGAGTGTCAGCAGTTTGTTTCCACTGTGGACTGCAGTGAAATGTGCAGAGAAACACACCTGATGCTGATCAAACTCATTCATCTCCTCTGATCTTTCTTCTTCTCTCTGCAGATGGAGGTTCTGATCAGGACGGTGTTTGTGCTGAGAGGATGAAGTGTGTCCTGATGATCCAGAGGTTGAAGCAGCAGCAGCAGCAGCAGCAGCAGCAGCAGCAGCAGCAGCAGCAGCAGCAGCAGCAGCAGCAGCAGCAGCAGCTGGTGTGTAGAGACTCTGACTGGACCATGTTACTGGGAGGTGGACTGGGAACCAGTATGAAGTGTGTTGTTCCTGTACAGTTTAGTGTTGCAGCTCCACACTGTGAATGAGGGAGAAGTTCAGTTAATGTTGACTTGATCCGTTGGAGGTTGATGTCAGGTTGCAGAGTGGCAGGAAGTTTCAGGATGTTTTCCACTCTGACTGATATCTGCCCACTTGGAGCCTCAATTCCAGGTTTTCAGCCCTCGGTCTGTTTCTGGGAATGTTCCAGCGTTATCTTTTAGTTCTGTCCTCACATTAGCATGACGTCATGGTTGGTAATGATTCAATCTGACCTTTATTAACACATAATCATGAAACGCATCCTGACTCAGCTTGTAAATAACACTCAGGGCCTTCAGGTGTTTCATCAGGACTTTTCCAGCACATATTAGTTGTTTGATGATCATCAGTCAGTTTTCTGCTGACATGTGGTTCCATCAGCACAGTTCCTGCTCTCTGACAGAAAGTGTTTTTCTTCCAGCTGCTCAGTTTGTCAGTCAGGATGGGATTCTGAATCCAGACCTCCATCATGAGCTTCATGTTCAGATCCACTGTTTGTTTGAGATGAAATGTCCTGAACATTCCACAGCAGGTGTTTCTCCTGTTTGTAGCTTTAGTGTGGGCAGTGAGTGGAGGTGAGTCCAAGCAGGGTTTTCATTTGGACTTTTATCTGCTCAACGGAGGAGAGTTCAGTTTGGTTCTAACTTGTAGTCACAAATCTTTTTGTAGTTTCTCTTCGTTTCTTTTCAGTAGCATCCATCTCCCTCCGTTGCTCCTTTTTCTGTCTCCTGTGTTGTTAGATTTGTGTGAACTCAACAACTTCCTTCAATAAATCAGTCAGCTTTGGTTCAGCTGCAACCATCTGGGTGTTTTATTTCTTCCTCCTCTTTTCCACACTGAGCTGGTTGAGGACAAATCTAGAAGAGGATTCCTAGAGACTCTCCTGGAATTTGACAGAGTTCAAATGTGACTTTGACACCAACATGTCATGTATGTTCCAGCATTTAGTTTGTTTTCCATCAGAGGTCAGTGAGCTTCATTTGAAGGAGGAACAAAGAGACAAGAAGAGAAACGTAAAGATTGACGGTGAAACAAACACAGTGTTGAAGCTCCTCCATGTTCACAGTCAGTGTCCAGAGTCAAAAACATTCCTTGTAGAAAAATCCCATCATCCCATCAGATCTGTGGTTGACTGCTGTGATTGACCAGAGCGTCCACCAGGAGGCAGCAGAGGACAGTGTGTCTCACAGTGAGTCAGCTGCTGGAACATCAACATCTGTAGACCACAGATGTGAAAACAGTTTGAATATTGTTTCTAAATGAGAGCAGAGCTGCTGTTCAGTCTCCGTTTAGTTTTTACTCTGCAGGTTGAAGCTGAACCATCAGATGTGTCAGAAAGCAGCAGTGAAGAAGCCGTTTGTCACATCAGGCAGCAGGTTGATGAATCTCTGCAGCTGCTCCACGTCTGACTCAACAAAGACTCAACAAGCTGCAGAGTTTGTGCACAGAATGAATCCTGATGTGGAAACGGCCACAGTGAGAGAAAAACCTGCAGACAGGTGAGACAGGAGATGCTGCAGGTGAGTCCAGGTGAAGGTTGATGTTGGATAAAAGCTGCTGTGATTCTCCTCATGTCTCTGAGCTCCACATCATTACCAGACCAGTTCTTTTTCCTGGTTTAAACTACATTAAAAAACCAGTCCAGCTCATTTAATGCAGTTTTCTATTCATCAAACAGTGACTGTAGCTGTGACTGAAATGTTATTAATTCATCAAAATAACTTCAGTCATGAGTGTTTTATCTTAAAGATTAGTGGAAAAGAGATCATTTCTTTATCTGATATTTAAAATCCGTTGTATTATTTAGAGTCTGAATAATAATTTTACACAAACCAAACATATCCAGAGGTTAAACTCCGGAAAATGGCAACAGAGAGAGAAGAAAAAAGGCAAGAAACCGACAATAAAGTGACACGAAATAACACAAATTCTAATAAGTGATATGAAACAGGAATGTATTTCTGCCTGTTATTAATCTACATGTTCTGCCTGATTCAACTGCAAACAGAATTTTGGGTCAAATGATTCGGTTAAGTTACACAAAGACAAAAATGACCACAAAGAGACAAAATGACAGTAAAGCAGAAAGAATGACTGCAACATGACAACAACGAATAATCACAACAGTACTCAAACTGACTGTAAAGTGACCCAAAAATTACACCAAGTGATACAAAAACATAGAAAATGATCACAAAATGGCCCAATCACAAAACAATACCAAATGACTACAAGGTAACACTAAATGACCACAAAATAAGGCAAAATGCCAAAAAAAATACTAAATTACCACAAAACAACCACATAAGAACAAAATGACCACCAAATGTTTCACAAAACAACACAAAAATTAACGTAAAGGAACAAAAATGACCAAACTGACCATAAGGAGACAGGAAATTAGAATAAATGATAGAAAATCTGACAAAAGGACCAGAAAGAGATGCAGACTGAAAACTAAATTACAACAATACAACACAAAATGACCACAAAAAACCACAACACAACACAGAATTACCACAAAATAACCAGAAACAACAACATTTCTGCAAAACTAATACAAAATAATCTTAAAGGAACAACAATGTACACTGATGATAAAAAAGACAACAAAAAAAGGATAAAAGGCCCAAACTGACCATAAAGTGACACGAAATAACACAAATTACAGTAAATGACACAAAATCACACAGAATGACCGTAAAGAGATGCAGAATGAAAACAATGCTACACAAAATGACAACAAAAGTAAACAAAAAATACTAAATAGCCACAAAACAACATCACAAAACCAAAAGATAACACAAAGCTATTCAAAATTACAACAACATTACCACACACGCACACGCGCACGCGCACACGCACACGCGCACACACACACACACGCACACACACACACACACACACACACACACACACACACACACACACACACACACACACACACACACACACACACACACACACAGTGTATATCATGGATACGGAGCTTTATAATGACAACAGACCAGAGAAGATCTGCTTTGATGAGCAGCTAAAGTGGAAATCTGGAATTGTTTGTGTGGTTTAAACCACTGAACGTGACATAAAGCTGTAATTAAAGCAGACATGTTTAATAATCTGATAATAAATGCAGCTGTGGGATGAATGAAAGCCGTTGGAATGAGGAAATGTTGCAGGGTGTGATTCTCAGAGCGGCCACTGGAGGGCGCCGTGCTGTTTGGAATGAGCTGCTTCAGCTTCCTGTCTGATGTTCAACGACTGGAAAGTGATTGAAAAGTTCATTTATGAGCTGCAGAGATGAAAACCAATCATCAGACGGTTCTCTGATGAGTTCAATGTTTTCCTGCAGTTGGTCTCTAATGAGTCGTCTTTTAAAGCTCCGTCTGTTGAACTCTGTCTGAGAGTTTTTACACATTTCAGCTCAAAACGTCTCAGAGAACAAAAAGTCTCAGTTTAAAAATCACACAAGTTTGTCATTAACTTCACATTTATGACAAACTGGAATAAAAAAGACAAACAGCAGAAGAAGGAATGGAAACGAGATTTTACCGAACATGACCAGTGGTTGTTTTGTGTCTCTTTGTGGTGGTTTTGTGTGTTTTCTGCTCTTTTTGTGTCTCTTTGTGTTGGTTTTGTGTGTTTGCTGCTCTTTTTGTGTCTCTTTGTGTTGGTTTTGTGTGTTTTCCGCTCTTTTTGTGTCTCTTTGTGGTGGTTGTGGATCAATTTGTCATCATTTAGTGTTTTTTGTGTTCACTTAGTGTCTGTCTGTGGTCCTTTTGTGTCTCTGTCATTATTTTGTACTTCTTTTTGCATTTTTTGTGGTTGTTTTATGTCTTTTGTTTTTCTATTTTTTGCACTTTGTATTTTTTTGTGTTTATTTTTCACATTTTTTGTTTTCTGTCGCTTTGTGGGGTTTTTTTTGCATATTTTGTGGTTTTCTTTGTTTTTCTGTTTCTTTTTTGCACTTTTTCTTGGTTGTTTTGTGTCTCTTTGTGGTAATGTTGGTCCTTTTTGTGGTAATGTTGGTCCTTTTTGTGGTGATGTTGGTCCTTTTTGTGGAAATGTTGGTCCTTTTTATGGTGATGTTGGTCCTTTTTGTGATCATTTTGCATGTTTTTGTTGGCATATTTGAACCTTTCAAGGTAGTTGTGGCTCTTTTTGTGGTAATTTCAGCTGCTTTTGTCATTATTTTGCATGTTTTTTGTGCCAGTTTTTTTGTAGTAGTTTTGGTCCTTTTTGTGGTAATGTTTTTGGTGGTGATTTTGGTACTTTTTGTGGATAATGCTGGTACTTTGCATGTTTTTGTTGGCATATTTGAACTTTTCAAGGTAGTTGTGGCTCTTTTTGTGGTGATTTTGTGTCTTTTGTGGTAATTTTCCAGCTTTTTTAGTCATTTTAGTTGCAGTTTTCCAGACACATTAGAATGCCGAATATATCTGGAAAACGATTATCAAAACAGCCACAAAGAGACACAAAACAACCACAAAGACACAAAACAACCACAAAGAGACACAAAACAACCACAAAAGATACAAAATAACCACAAAAGACACAAAACAGCCACAAAGAGACACAAAACAACCTCAAGGAGACACAAAACAACCTCAAGGAGACACAAAACAACCACAAAAGACACAAAACAGCCACAAGGAGACACAAAACAACCTCAAAGAGACACAAAACAACCACAAAAAGACACAAAACAACCACAAAGCGACACAAAACAACCACAGTAACACAAAACAACCACAGAGAGACACAAAACAACCACAAGGAGACACAAAACAACCACAAGGAGACACAAAACAACCACAAAGAGACACAAAACAACCACAAGGGGACACAAAACAACCACAGAGAGACACAAAACAACCACAAGGAGACACAAAACAACCACAGAGAGACACAAAACAACCACAAAAAGACACAAAACAACCACAAAGACACAAAACAACCACAAAGACACAAAACAACCACAAAGAGACACAAAACAACCACAAAGACACAAAACAACCACAAGGAGACACAAAACAACCACAAGGAGACACAAAACAACCACAAGGAGACAGAAAACAACCACAAAAAGACACAAAACAACCACAAGGAGACACAAAACAACCACAAGGAGACACAAAACAACCACAAGGAGACACAAAACAACCACAAAGACACAAAACAACCACAAGGAGACACAAAACAACCACAAGGAGACACAAAACAACCACAAGGAGACAGAAAACAACCCCAGCGAGACTGAAATAAGACACCTTGATCTAACCAACGTGATCAGGCAGCTGCCTGTAGATCAGTGAGTTTAATCTAAAGACTCGTTCAGTCTGTAATTGGGGGAAATTCTTGTGAATGAAAGCTGAGATGTGAGCGGGGACTCCCTGGAGCCCCCCTGGCGGACCCCCGGGGGTCTCCGGGCCTCGGTTTGAGCAGCGCCGCCGTCCTCGCCCGGCTGTCACTCAGCGTCTGGCAGCGCTGCGGGCCTCCAGTCGTCTCCTAAACGGTAATTTATGTGTTGTTGTGGAGGACAAATTGCTGCAGGAGGTGCTCCATTAGCTAAACTGCATTTCACAGCGACGTGTTTTCACCTGCAGCCCAGCTATGCTAAAAATGTCACGACTCACAAAGCACAAGCTTCAGAGGAGCAGGAACACCGACTCACAGCAACGACACACGTTCTCTGGACGTTCTGTGGAGGTTTGGACGGAAACGCATGGAAAACACAAGCTTTTAATTTTTAGAAGATAAAACTGTTTGCAATAAATCAGGACCAAAGAATGTTCAGAACAGAAGCAGAAAACCAGAGGTGTATAAAAATACAAAAACACAAAATATCTTTAAAAAAAAAAAAAAAAAGATATATATATATATATATATATATATATATATATATATATATATATATATATATGTATGTATATATATATATATATAAAAATATATAAATATATATATATATATAATAACAAAAAATAATAAATATCCTCAAAAAATTTAATAGCCACAAAATACATAAAAACGCAAAAATATAGAATAAACACAAACTACTTAAAAAACTCAATAACATAAAATAACCACAAAGATATCAAATAAACACAAAAACAAACACAAACACATGAAATATCTACAAAAATCTAAAAAAAATACGAGCATAAAATATCCACAAAACTCAATCATTCATTCATTCATTCATTCGTTCGTTCGTTCATTCCTTCATTCGTTCCATCATTTACTCATTAATTCGTTCATTATTAATTTGTTCATTCATTCCTTCATTTCTTCATTCATTCATTCGTCTATTCATTCATTCATTTGTTCATTATTACTTAATTCATTCTTTCATTTGTTCGTTAATAATTAATTCTTTCATTTGTTCATTATTAATTAATTAATTAATTCATTATTTATTCATTCATTTGTTCATTATTTATTTGTTCATTCGTTCATTAATTAATTAATTCATTTATTCATTCATACATTTATTTGATCGTTCAGTCATTCATTCGTTTGTCTGTTCATTCATTCGTTCATTCATTCATTCATTCATTTGTTCACTCATTCATTTGATCATTCAGTCATTCATTCGTTTGTCCGTTTGTTCATTCATTCGTTCATTCATTCATTCATTAATTCATTGTCATTCATTCGATCATTCATTCATTCATTCGTTCATTCATTCGTCCATTCATTCATTCATTCATTCATTCATTCCTTCGTTCCTTCTGTCATCGTGTGAGTTAACAGTCATGCTGCAGAGTGTTTTCCTTCCTGCCTCTTCCTGTTCGGATCTCAAATCAAAGAAAAAAAATAACATCCTATGATAATAAACGACAAAATGAACATCATCCAACTGTTCGGATCTCATTTCTCCAAACTGAACTTCCTGTTTTCTGCGTGTCCAGATGGAAAAGTTGTGCGTCTTTGAACCGTGGGCTTGAAGCTGCGACTCGATTATAAAGTGACGCCTCCAGTGTTTATGCTCAGCTGGAGTCCATCCACGGGTCGCCGATGCGTCTCGATGCGTCTCGATGCGTCTCAACACGACCTCGGTCCGCCGTGAAAATAGCCTCCGAGTCCTCGAGATAAAAAAATGCATTTCAATATGGATTTCAATCTAAGACATGTCCGAGGACGTCTGAGGGTCCAGCAGCGTTTCAGAGTTTCTGCTTCCTTCAACGTCCAGATTCTCGATTTCTGTCCCTGATTCATCGCATCGGTCTGAAAGTAAGATAAGACAGAAAAAAATACACAAAGATCCAATAAAGGACACAATAAATCTGGAAAACCATCATCAAAATGACCAAACAGAGACACAAAAACAACCACAAAGAAATGCAAAACAACTACAACGACACACAAACTGTTTTACAGTCTATAAAATACACCAATTTTCTTTGAAAAACAACAAATGTCTGTTTACAAACAGTAATAATTGCTGACTTAAATACTGTAAAAAGTACTATTTGGACATTATTGCCTTATTTTCTTAAAGGTTTTTAAATGGAAATTGAGGAAATTGTTTTTCTGCAGTATTTCTGCAGAATTTATCCAAAATGAATCAAATATTCTCCAAACGACTCAAAGTATCACAGAAATCACAAAAACTACATTGAACTGATTACAAAAACGATCTCAATCGATTTCTTGTCATCTAATTTATCTAATCTATTGATAAATGTCCTGGAAATATACAACATTTTACTTTATATGTCATTTAATTGTTTCCAACATTTAAACATTTTTTATTAAACATCATAATGAGAAAGAATTCACATAATCTCATTAAATTAAAGCCTGAGAATGTATTTTAATGGTGTAAAGTTACAATATTATAATGAGATGTTTTTACGTTGCAGTGCATGCTGGGAGGTTTCGCTACACACCTGCCTCTGGTTCGACCAATCACAGGACGGCCACTAAAAACGCGGCTTAACTTCTGCTAACCTGTCGATCGATCGGTGGGATCATTGATCTGTCGCTGCGACTCTTTGAAGCTGATCGCAGGAAGTCGATTCCTCATCTCAGGTGTTGACAGGTGAGGAGGGGGGAGGGGCTGCTCAGGTGTGCTGATAGATGCTCCCTTTGTCTTCAGGTGTGTGTGAGGGACACTCATGCATTTCTTCTCTCTCTCTCTGTGTGTGTGTGTGTGTGTGTGTGTGTGTGTGTGTGTGTGTGTGTGTGTGTGTGTGTGTGTGTGTGTGTGTGTGTGTGTGTGTGTGTGTGTGTGTGTGTTGTGAGTCAGGTGTGTGCGTCCAGGTGAGTCGTCCCCCTCAGGCTCTTCCTGTCGCTGTTTCCTCCTCCCTCCTCTCCTCCCTCCTCCAGTCCTCCTCCACTTGAACACAATTAGCCGCTAAATGCCTCCCTGCTCGCCGCTGTTTGTTTACCTGTGCAGGTACGTCCGGAGAGAAAAACAGGCTCACCGATGTAAAGAGACAAAGACTCTGATACCGTAAACAGAGGTCAGGCTTCTACCTGCAGCTCTGCTCACGTCGACAGGTGTGTTTACCTGGTTAACACTTCTTATTCACAACACTAAACACAGATTGATCCGTGATGCGCCAGAAAAAACACGGAAAAATCAATTAATCAGACATGAAAACAAGCTGTTCTGCAGAATCCACACTGGTCCAAAGTGACTCAAAGGTTGTTTAAAAAGAAAAAAATCTGTTTAAAAGATTATTCAGGTATTGCCCAAAAGACTAAAGTCTGTAGAGAACGACTCAAATTGAACTAAAATGACAAAAAAGGTGAGTAAAGCTCATCTAAATAACACAAAAATGTCCAAAAAATTAGAAAAATTGGTCCAAATTGACTCAAAAGTTGTTAAAAATGGCAAAAATCTCTCTAAAAATTTTGACTAAAATCTATCTGAAATGACAAAAACTTCCCCGAGATGACAACAAATTGTCCAAAAAATGAAAAACACTGGTCCAAAGAGACTCAAAAATTGGTCAAAATGGCAAAGTTCTGTCCAGAGTGACTAAATACTTAATAATGCAGTTGTTTAGTCTATTATCTGAAATGACAAAAACTTCACAGAGATGACTAAACCTAGTCCAAAATGACACCAAAATGTCCAAAAAATGAAAACTGTTGGTCCAAAGTGACTCAAAAGTTGTTAAAAATGGCAAAAATCTGTCTCCAAGATTACTCAGATGCTGTCCAAAAGATTAAAATCTGTACAGAACGGCACAAATTGAACTGAAATAACAAAAAAGTTGATTAAAGCCAGTCCAAAATGACACCAAATTGTCCAAAAAATGAAAACTGTTGGTCCAAAGTGACTCAAAAGTTGTTCAAAATGACAGAAAATCTGTCCAGAGTGACTTAATCTGGAAATAAAGACTAGAAATGGTCCAGAATGGTAAAAATACATCCAAAGTGGCATAAAAATGGTCTAAAATGACTCAGAAGTTATCCAGAATGACTCAAAATTGCAGAAAATGGTAAAAAAAAAGAAAAAAGTTAGCATTTCCTAAAGCAGAAGTCTTATTTTATCCACAGTTCACAATAATCTGGAAATGTGTCCAAAATGATACCAAAAAACACTCCAGATTTTTGTACAAAATGAGCCAAAGGTTGTTGAATATGACAGAAAATGGTCAAAAAATGGCTCAAATTTAGTCACAAATGGCAAAAATCTTTTCAAGACGGCTAAAGCAAGTTCATGACTCAAAATTGTCTTGAGAAAAAGGGTCCAAAATGACTAATAGTTGGTTTTAAAAAATGGCAAAAATCAGTCCAAATGATGTAATAATGGCCCAAATGACTCAAAATTGTCCCATAAAAAGGGTCAAAATGGCTACAATTTGGTCAAAAATGTCAAATATCTGCCCCAAAATGACTCAGAAGTTGTCCAGAGTTACTATAAATGTCATAATATGGTAAAAATGTTTGAGTGAAATTGAATTCTTCATTAAACTTTAAAGAGCGTGTTCTGTTTTTTCAGATGTTTGTGATCAAATTTAACCAGAATTAAGCTGAACCGTCCTCAGATTAAAACACTTGTTGGCTCCAGTTTTTGTGACCTGAGAAGTGAATAATGAGTGAATTCAGCAGTTTGACAGAAACGAACGACGGACAAGATTTCCTTCACAGATAAAGTGACTGATGACGGCTGGAAGCTTAATTAAATTTAGCCAACCTGAGCGCTTGTTTTTATTTCCTGTCTGAACCTGATCACCGGCGCTGGCTGGAGCTCCTCCTTGTTAAATTATTGCCCTGGAAACCTCAGATGTCGTCCTAAAGTGGTCTGGATCAGATAAGACTTCCTCCGTCGAGCTCCTGCAGAGAAGTTAAAGATGGTTTGTTCTTTATGGAGCCACTGATTAGATTATGGAGACACACTGAAACTGGCAGGAAAAGGTGGAATAGTTCGAGATAATTAAGATTTATAGATGACACGGAAACCCAAGACGATGCTCTTCATTGTCTTGTGTCCGCAACCCAAACTCTTCCTCCAAAAATACCCAAAATGAGTCCATAATAATAGAAAATGTGTCCCAAATGACAAAAAAAACACCCCAAATCACCAAGTTTTGTCCAAAATGACTCAAAGTACCAAAACTGACTCCAGAATCGTCAAAAATAAGTCAGTAAGTGCCAAAAATTACTGACAATTTGTCCAAAATAAATCAATAAATACCTAAAACTAATCAGAAATTGTCCAAAAATGAACATACATTTGTCCAAAAATGACTCCAAACTTGTCCATGATTAGTAAATTACCCAAAATGACTCAGAAATTGTCAAAAAGGAAGCAAATGTTTTCCAAAAAATCACCCAAAATTGGTCCAAATTAATGTAAAAATGGTTTAAACAAATAACTACAAAGTCCACACTAATACAAAAAATTTGTCCAAAATTGTTCCCTGAGGAACTCCTCCATTAAAAACTTGTTTTACTGAAAATCTCAACGCTACTGATTTTAAAGGGACACTTCAGAAGCAACAAGACGAGGCGAATCCCAGGAATATGTACCATTCAAGGAAATCTACTTTTTTTGTTTACTTGTGGCATTAAATGAGGATTAATTAGTGAATTTGAGAGGTCTGGCTCCGGGTTTTTTTAAAGCAATTTTGAAGTGATTTAAACAGACAAATAGAAGAAAACTGCTAAAACTTGCATTGAAGACTAGTAAACTAAAACAAACATTCCAAACTGTACATCTGCATTTCCCAACGACAAACTTTGCTTTTCTTTTTGGAAACGTGTGGTGAACGTGCATGTAGGTCCACATCAGACCCCCGCAGGAAGGAAATGTGAAAATAATGATATATTTAAGCAGACAGAAGAAGTCTGGTAGTAAATCCAGAGACGACACACCTCCAGCGAGTGCAGCACGGTGGCGTTTGCTTTTTTCTCTTCTGAAAGACGGATGTGTGGAAATTACCTGACATGTGTGAAGCTGTAGGTCTTCATACCTGTCGGGGATAATAACAGGTATTCTAGCAGCCAGACGAGTGTGTGATTGTAGCAGGAGGCATTCTGTGTTTCTCAGGGAGGAGGGAAGCTCTGGCATTTGGATTTGTAAACTGGTCGTGACAAGCAGCCGTAAATTACTCTCCAGAACATCCATTAAAACTCATCTGACACAAACTGATGCCGTCCATCATCGTACCTGGGCGACAGCGACGGCGTGGTGAACGTGACGTTATTTTAGGTGACAACATGTGATTCAGTAAACATTGTAAATGACACGCCGATTACAAAAACGCTCAACACACCTAAGCTGGAACCCTGCCACAGATACAGCCCATAAATGAGATGGATCCGTGACAGCAAAACTGGTCCAACTTAATGTAAAAGTGGTTCAAACCAATAACTATACAGTCAGAAATGACCTAAAATCAGTCTAAAATAATAATAACTGTCCAAAATGACAAAAAAATTCAACCAGAACCACCAAGTTTGGTTCAAAAAGATTGTCAATAGTGATTAATAAATTGCCCAAAAGGACTCAAATTATCATAAAGGAAGCAAAAGTTTTCAAAAAAAAAAAATTCCCCAAAATTGGTCCAAATTAATGTTAAAGTGGTTTAAAGCCAATAAATAAAAAGTCTGAAATGGCCTAAAATGAGTTCAAACTAATATAAAATCTGTCCAGAATGACAAAAAATTCACCCAAAATCACAAAGTTTGTGCGTCCATACAGCTCAATGGGTTAATGGGGCGACCCACATACAGGAGCTGGTCTCTGAAGCAGCGGCCCGGGTTCGATTCCCGCTCACGGCCCTTTGCTGCATGTCTTACCCCAACTCTGTTCCCCTGTTTCCTGTCTGTCTTTCACTACGCCTATCCAATAAAAGGACAAAAAAATAACTTAAAAAAAAAAACACCAAGTTTTGTCCAAAATGACTCTAAGTACCAAAATTGACTCAAAAATTGTCCAAAATGAATAAAAAATTGCCAACGACTCAAAATTGGTCCAAATCAATGTAAAGGCGATTGAAAATGACTCAAAACTTGTCTAAAGTTGCAAAAAATTCACAACCTCGTTAGCACGATGGTTAATAAGAAACCTACTGCAGCTTCCAAGCTAATGCTAACATGCTAGCTGTAGCCCACCAAATAAAAAACTGCTAGCGTGCTTGTTAGCTTAGATGGCAGTTTATTTATGTTAGCATCTGGTCAGTGGAGCTAATTACCATTTGACCAGTCGAGCTATAAGAGGATGGATTTAAAACTCCTCCTTCCTGTTAGCGCTTCCACCATGTACGTGTGCAGGAAGCTACACGCCAGCTGCCAATCACACGTCTGTGGTATGTAAACAGGGACAGCACACGCCTTGTTGGTTCTGGACTTGACCCAGCAGACTGAGAGTGAAACCGGATCTCAATGAAGCTGGGCGTGGCGGATTGAAATCACAGGTTTAGCTACCGATGAAATGCTCACATTTACAGCTTCTTTTTATTCTTTCATCGTGGCACCGATCCAGGTTAGACCTAAACGTACAGGATAATTAATGACATAACGTCAGAGTCATCACTGTGCAGCCACGTGTTTAAGTTGAGTTAAAGTCGCCTCAAACTGTTATAAAAGCCAAAGAAAAGGATCAAAATCTGATCAGATGTCTGCAGCAAAGTGTTTGGATTCAGAAACAAACGCAGTCATGTTTTAAAATGTCTGCAGAGGAACACACTGTTTCAAGCAAACTTCTGTTTGCAGTGATGGACAACTTTCAATCATTTTGGACAAATTCTGTGTCATTTTGAAAACTTTTGGAATTTTGGACAAGTCTTGAGTCAGGTTGGATCAATTGTGAGTCATTTTGGACAATATTTTGTAAAACCTCAATTTATTTTAGACAGGTTTTTGGCATTCTAGGCATATTTTATGTGGTTTTGTACTATTAAGTAGTTAATTGGCTGATTTAAGATGATTTTGCAATCATGGACGTCTTTGAGTCATTTTGAACATGCTTCTGTGATTTTGGACTATTCTAAATCACTTTGTGTTTCGTTGTTTTGGACATTTGGGCAAAGTTTTGGAAACATTTTCGAGGTGTCGTCCAGTTGGCTTCTGCTATGACATGCCTCCAACACGTTAATCATTACATGCAGTCATACGTGTTCTGAGCCGTTTGAAGCGAACTGAGCTGATTGGTGGTGAACCGCTGGAAGGTGACGGAGTTTCTTTCTTTCTTTCCTCACTCGGGAGCTGTTAATCCTCTAAAGTCCTTCCTGAAGCACTCAGGTGTGTCAGGTGTGTTTGTGATGTAACACTCAGAGCTGACAGCAGCGTAACCCGATAGTGTGTTTGATCGGCCACTTTCCAGCCGTGTTGACTTAACTAAACCAAAGAGCCGACGGCGAGGAAATCACACCGCCGAGTCCACGGAGGGAAACGTTCCAGCGAGCGGAGAAGAAAAGGAAGACGTTACTGAAGACACTTTCCCTCCAGGCACCGCGAGTTTCAGACGTGTTCTTTGTGACGCTTTAAATAAAAACCCAAACACATAAAACAGGAAGTCAGATGTCAGCATTTAAAGACCTTTTTACCCTTTCACTGAAATCTATCGCAGCATTTTAGACCAAACTGATGCCAAATCACACAGGAAGATGAAATAATTAAAATCTTCAATGTGCTCCACTGATACGGAATTCACTTTTTACTGATGTTTTGTCCAATTAGCAGAAGTTGGACCACATCTGTCCACACAAATTCAAAATTCTGGACATATTTTTATGATTTTGAACAGGTTTGAGTTACTATAAACCAAATACCAATCATATTGGACTTTTTTGTCATTTTGGACAAATTTCAAGCAGTTTAGGACACATTTTGAATGATAATTGACTTATTTCAGACTATTTTTTGTGGTTTTGGACAAATCTTGAGTCATTCTGGACACATTTTTAGCAGTTTTGGATATATTTTGGACAAAAATGGTTTATTTAAAAATTTTTTCCATTTTTGACAATTTTTGAGTCCTTCTGGACAAATACTAAGCAATTTAGGACACATTTTGGATGATAATTGGATAATTTAAGATGATTTTTTGGACAGATTTTATTAATTTTGACAAATCAGTAGTTGTTTTGGAGATGCTTTGATTCACTTTGGACAGATTTTTAGTAGTTTTTGGACAATACTAGAGTGATTTTAGTCACATTTTGTGGCATTTTGGAGGATTTTTGAATTGTTTTAGAGAGTATTTGAGTAATTTTGGACAGATTTTGAACATTTTGAATAGATTTTGTCATTTCAGACCATATCTGAGTCTTTTTTATCTGAGATCTGAGTGATTTCGGACATATTTTAAATCATTTTGAAATGATTTTTGCTATTTCTGATCATATTTGAGTCATTTTGGACAGATGCTGAGTCATTTTCTACTGATTTTTGTCATTTTAGACCATATTTAAGTCATTTTGAACCGACATCTGAATGATTTCTGACATATTTTAAATCATTTTGAGTGGATTTTTTTGTAATTTTGGATCATATTTGATAATATTTGAGTCATTTTCTCCTGATTTTTGTCATTTAAAGCAGCATTTGAGTTACTTTGGACAGGTTTGGAAGGTTGGATGAGTTTTTGGCATTTTAGAACAATTTTTGGACAATATTTGACCAAATTTCTTGTCATTTTGGACAGATTTGTATTATTTTGGATGATTTTTTCAGTCTTTTTGGACATGGTTATTTATTTAGAACAACTTCTGAGTCATAAATAAGAGCATAAAAATATAAAATCAGTGAGTTGCAGCCCTGAGGTGCAGCGAGTCGCACAATAAGAAAGCAAAGCCTGAAGCTGCAGACTTTTCTAACTAAACCAGCGGAAGTTAGTCGACGTTTGAGTCCAGTTTATGGCAACACAACCACGTTAGCGTTAGCATTGTGTAACGAACGTCCACACACTCAGCAGCAGGTCTGAGCTGCAGCTGTGAAGGCTTGGTGTAATTATCTGGTTAATTGTGGTGTATTTTGTAAAGTGCCAGATCATTTAAATCGGGATTAGATCTTCTCACCTCCAACGGCCGGAGGCGTTGCTCCGACTTCCCCCCTCCACCCAAAGGTGCTGCTGCAGGAGGTGAAGGGTTGGAGTGTTTGTGTTCAGCTGAGGAGGGATCAAGTCACCCGTCCATCTGTGGTGCAGACTGGGAGAGGCTCAGACTCCTCAAATATATATATTACATAGAGACAGATGTGGCACAACCTCTGCTAGTTAGACAAAACGTTGGTAAAAAGTGAATTCCATAACACTAGAACACAGTTATTAAAAAATAGTCTTAAATAAGTCAATTATTATCCCAAATGTGTCCAAGACTGCCTAAAATTTGTCCAGATTTGTCCAAAACCACAAAAATAGTGTCAAATGTGAAAAAAATGACCCAAAATATGTCCATAATTGCAAGAAGTAATCTTAATAAGCCAATTAATTTCCAAAATGTGTCCAAAAGCGCTTAAGCTTTGTCCAAAATGACACAAAATTTGTTCATAAATGCAAAAAATCATCTTGAATAAGTCAATTATTATCCAAAATGTGTCCAAGACTGCCTAAAATGTGTCCAAAATGACTCAAAAGTTGTCCATAATTGCAAAAAAATCATCTTAAATAATTCAATTAGTTTCCAAAATGTGTCCAAAACTGCTTAAAATTTGTCCAAAATGTCACAAAATTTGTCCAAATTGCAAAAAAACACATCTTAAATAAGCCAATTATTCTCCAAAGTGTGTCCAAAACTGCTTAAAATTTGTCCAGAATGACTGAAAAGTTGTCCATAAATGCACAAATGTGTCTTAAATAAGCCGACTATTATCCAAATTGTGTTTAAAACGACACAAAAGTTATCCATAAAATCAAAAAAATCATCTTAAATAAGTCAGTTATTATCCAAAATGTGTCCAGAATGACAACAAATGTCCATTATGATTGGCAGCTGGTTTACAGCTAAAACAGACGTGCAGATCCACGTATTCTGATACTGTGTATAGAATCCTCCACAGTGAGGATTACAGGCTGCTTTTATTCATTAACCAGGAGAGAACATTAAAGCTCCATTCAGGCAGGATTAACACCACACAGGAATGAAATGTTCCTCCTCGTTTAAACCCTGGCAAAAAACAAAAGCCTCCCCAGAGAGAAAGACTGGCTGTCGGAAGAATTCACGAAAAATCTGAACACACGAGTCGAACATTAACCATCTGTGGAAAGATGATTGTTGGAGTTTCATACGTTAGCCAGGAGGCAGCTAACTTAGCTTAGCAATTAGCCAGGAGGCGGCTAACTTAGCTTAGCAGGGCCAACACATGTAAAACTCTGTTATTAATCCTAATTTAACAAGAAGTAAATGATCATATTTCAAAAAACTACAGACAACTTCTGAGTCATTTTGGCCCAGTTTTCAGCAGTTTTGAGCACATTTTGGATAATAATTGACTTATTTAAGATGATTTTTTGCAATTATGGACAAATGTGTCATTCTGGACACTTTTTCACAATTTGGACTATTTTTTGTGATTATGGACAACTTTTGAGTCATTTTGGACAAATTTTTATCAGTTTTGGACATACTTTGGATAACAATTGGATTAATTAAGACAATTTTTTGTAATTATGGACAAATTTTGAGTCCTTTTGGACATATTTTAATCAGTTTTGGACACATTTTGGAAAATAATTGACTTATTTAAGACAATTTTTTGCAATTATGAACAACTTTTGGGTCATTTTGGACAAATTTTAAGCAATTTAGGACATATTTTGGTTAATGATTTAAGATGGAAAACTTATAAAACCAACATTAATTTAAATTTCATATTAGAAACATTTTTTTTTTCCAGATGTCTCTTTTGTGGTCAACAAGGACTGTTTAGGTGGAGTGTTTGATATTTTTACAACTTCAAGCATTTGGTAAAGGAGTTCCACAGGGATCTGCGTTGGTCCTCCTGGTTTTCATGGTTTTTCTGAGCAACATTTCCATCATTCTGGTCGTTGATATTTAGTATTAGGTGAGAGTTTTACTGTGGAAGTTTGTTTTTCCTTCATCTGCTGTTTCTTTGCTGTTTACTGGCTTCGTCAGACAGTAAATGGGGAGTTTAGAGTCACTAATGACGACCCTCGGGATGATGCTAACTAGCTCCCTGCAGACCTTAAACACAGCTAATGCTCGCCTACAGGGACACACCGAAGCGTGTGCATGTGTGGACCTGAACATACATGTGTCAGGTTACTACTCACTGCAGTATCATGTATTTGTTGGTGTATTTGCATTACAGGAGCATAAATCTGTTTAATAAGCAGTTTAAACATTTATTCCTGAATTGTTCCAATACTACAACTTGTCACTGTGATTTGATTGATAGATTGGACATCAGGTTTATGCTAACATCAGGCTAACGTTAAGATCAGGTTTACGCTAACATCAGGTTTACACTCAGATCAGGTTAACGTTAAAATCAGGTTTAAGGTAACATTAGGTTTAAGGTAACATCAGGTTTAAGCGAACATCAAGTTTACGCTAACACCAGCTTTACGCTAACATCAGGTTTATGCTAACATTAGGTTTACACTAACATCAGGCTTAAGCTAACATCAAGTTTACGCTAGCATCACGTTTGAATTAAGATCAGGTTTACGCTAACATCAGGTTTAAGCTAACATCAGGTTTACGCTAACATCAGGTTTAAGCTAACATCAGGTTTACGTTCCGATCAGGTTTACGCTAACATCAGGTCCATGCTAACATTAGGTTTACGCTAACATCAGGTTTATGCTAACATCAGGTTCAGGCAAACATTAGGTTTACACAAACATCAGGTTTATGCTATGATCAGGTTTACCTTAAGATCACATTCATGCTAACATCAGGTTCATGCTAACATCAGGTTCATGCTAACATTAGGTTTACACAAACATCAGGTTTATGCTATGATCAGGTTTACCTTAAGATCAAGTTCATGCTAACATCAGGTTCATGCTAACATCAGGTTTACGTTTAGATAAGGTTTATGTTAACATCAGGTTTACGTCAGTATTATAGTGAGATTATGTTTCGGTTAAATCACATTAAGATTATTTACATATTAGGATCATACTGAGAGCATGTTATTGTTAGGTTGAATTTAAGGTTCCAGTAACGTTACATTAAGGTTAGTGTAGTTCAGCAGTAAACGACTAACGTTTCTGTCCACCATCTGTACCTGCAGCGTGGCTTCCATCATTAACCAAAACCACAGGGAGGTGAACAGCTGCTGTAACTAACACACACACACACACACACACACACACACACACACACACACACACACACACACACACACACACACACACACACTCAAACTTTTCCATGTAATAATGGAGTCATGTGATACTTGTTCTAACCAACCAGCAGCAGGATGAGTTGACAGTAAATCCTCAGCAGATGATCCTGGTTTCTTCCTCCACTCATGATGAGCCTTAAAGTTTACCCAGAATGCACTTCTTCCCCTAAACTTGTCCAGAATGACTCAAAAATTATGCAGTGACTCAAAAGACGTCCAAAATATTCCCCAAAACTCACCTAAAATTATCAGAAACGTCTCCTAAATTACATGTTGTTGTTGTAGTTTTGTTGTTGTTGTTGTGCCTCTGCGTTGTAGTTTTTGTTGTGTTGGTTTCATTGTTGTGTTGTTGTTGTGCCTCTGTGTTGTTGTGTGTGTTTGTGTTGCCTCAAACACTTCTTTCCTCCTTCTCTGTGATTCCTCTGCAGCTGTCTGTGTTGTGTTATGTTGCAGTGTTGTTGTGTTATGTTGTAGTGTTGTAGTTGTGTTGTTATGTTGTAGTGTTGTTGAAGTGTTGTAGTGTTATGTTGTAGTGTTGTTATGTTGTGGTGTTGTTGTGTTGTTATGTTGTAGTGTTGTTGTTATGTTGCATTGTTGTTGCATTGTTGTTGTGTTGTCTCAGACACTTCTTTCCTCCTCTGTGATTCCTCTGCAGCTCCATCTCTATGTTTTTGTTGTGTTGTTGTTGTGTTGTTGTTGTGTTGTTGTGTTTTTGTGTTGTTGTTGTGTTGTCATGTTGTAGTGTTGTTGTCTTGTTGTCTTGTTGTTGTCTTGTTGTGTTGTTGTTGTCTTGTGTTGTCTCAGACACTTCTTTCCTCCTCTGTGATTCCTCTGCAGCTCCGTCTCTGTTGTTGTGTTGTCATGTTGTAGTGTTGTTGTCTTGTTGTGTTGTTGTTGTGTTTTAGTGTTTTTGTGTTGTTGTTGTGTTGTCTCAGACACTTCTTTCCTCCTCTATGATTCCTCTGCAGCTCCGTCTCTATGTTGTTGTGTTGTCATGTTGTAGTGTTGTTGTCTTGTTGTGTTGTTGTGTTGTCATGTTGTAGTGTTGTCTCATACACTTCTTTCCTCCTCTGTGATTCCTCTGCAGCTCCGTCTCTCGGTGAGAATTGTCGGCTTCTCTTCCACTCGGGGCCCAAACATGTTGCCGTGACATATTTGGCCGCCATCGCCGTGCCAACCACACGCCGACCGAACAAGGCGGCCATTGTTCTCGGCGCCACTTTCGCAGCAGCGCTGTTGTTGTTTGGCGAAGTTGTTAGCGGGACGCCGCTCCTTCACACGGCTCGTTTTTAGCGTTTCGGCGGCGACGACGCGACATATGCTGTTTGTGTTTGAGACGTGGAGCTGCTGGACGCCGCCAGGAGGGAAATCAGACGGTTCTGATCAGCTGCTTCCTGCAGAGTTCTGGAGGTTGATCATGTTCAGAGTTTATTTCTGTCTAGAACCTTCAGAGTTTTACAGAAATACACAAAAAGCTTGAAAGGATTTGTTATTTTCACTCTGACAGTGAATACAATTGAACACAACGAGTCACACAGGAAGAGACTCTAAAGACTACACAACAACTACACAACATTTACACAACTACACAAAAACTACACAACATTTATGTTTGGTCTCTAAAGACTCCAGATATGACATAAACTTTGCAGCATTCTTCATGATGCTGCCACCACCATGCTTCACATCATGATGCTGCCACCACCATGCTTCACATCATGATGCTGCCACCTCCATGCTTCACGTCATGATGCTGCCACCACCGTGCTTCACGTCATGATGCTGCCACCACCGTGCTTCACGTCATGATGCTGCCACCACCGTGCTTCACGTCATGATGCTGCCACCACCGTGCTTCACGTCATGATGCTGCCACCACCGTGCTTCACGTCATGATGCTGCCACCACCGTGCTTCACGTCATGATGCTGCCACCACCGTGCTTCACGTCATGATGCTGCCACCACCATGCTTTATATCATGATGCTGCCACCACCGTGCTTCACGTCATGATGCTGCCACCACCGTGCTTCACATCATGATGCTGCCACCACCGTGCTTCACGTCATGATGCTGCCACCACCGTGCTTCACGTCATGATGCTGCCACCACCGTGCTTCACGTCATGATGCTGCCACCACCGTGCTTCACGTCATGATGCTGCCACCACCGTGCTTCACGTCATGATGCTGCCACCACCGTGCTTCACGTCATGATGCTGCCACCACCGTGCTTCACGTCATGATGCTGCCACCACCGTGCTTCACGTCATGATGCTGCCACCACCGTGCTTCACGTCATGATGCTGCCACCACCGTGCTTCACATCATGATGCTGCCACCACCATGCTTTATATCATGATGCTGCCACCACCGTGCTTCACGTCATGATGCTGCCACCACCGTGCTTCACGTCATGATGCTGCCACCACCGTGCTTCACGTCATGATGCTGCCACCACCGTGCTTCACGTCATGATGCTGCCACCACCGTGCTTCACGTCATGATGCTGCCACCACCGTGCTTCACGTCATGATGCTGCCACCACCGTGCTTCACGTCATGATGCTGCCACCACCGTGCTTCACGTCATGATGCTGCCACCACCGTGCTTCACATCATGATGCTGCCACCACCATGCTTCACATCATGATGCTGCCACCACCATGCTTCACAGTGGGGAGGTTTGTAATGATGTTCAGTATTTGGTGTCAAACATATTATCTAGTCTGATGACCATAAAGCTCCATCCTGGTCTCCTCAGACCAAAGAACCTTCTTCCAGGTGTCTTCAGAGTCTCCACGTCTTCTGCTGAACTCTAGTCCAGATTTAATTTGAGCTTTTTCCAACAGAGTCTTTCTCTTTGTCTCCATAAAGCTTTGACTGGTGAAGAACAGACAACAGTTGTTGGATGAACAGTCTCTAACATCTCAGCTGCTGAAGCTGGAACTCCTTCAGAGGAGTCATAGGAGTCTTGGTGGCCTCCCTCTCTAGTCTCTTTCTTCTCGGTCTCTCAGTTTTTGAGGACGTCCTGCTCTACTCAGATGTTCCATCTTCCTGCCATTTCTTAATGATGGATTTCAGTAACTTTAAATCTTCTTGTATCGTTCTGACTGATAATTTAAAGAACATTTCTTTGTCAATTCCTGTTAGCATTTCTGAATATTTAGGTTCTTTTCAGGCAGAAATGTTCCACGTTCTCTGTTAGCAGCCTCTCATTATTGTTTTACGCTGGACGTGTTCAACGTCTATTTTTGTAAATTTGTTGATATTTTCCCGGATTTCAAAAATTGCAGAAAAAGAGCTGAAATAAAAAATAGTTGTTATTTTTCACTCTATTGTGGGGATTTTGTATCATTTGTAGTATATTATCCTCTTTTTGTCGTGATTTTGTCTTTTTGTGATGATTTTGCATCATTTTGTGATGATTTAGCGTCTTTATGGCAACTTTGTGTGTTTTGTGGTGATTTTGCACCATTTTGTGGTGATTTGCCCTCCGTGTGATAACTTTGTGTGTTTTCGTTGTGATTTTGTATTTTTTTGTGGTGATTTTGCATAATTCTGTGGGTATATTGTTAGAGAAAGAGCTGAAATAAACAGTAAAACAGTTTTTTCCAGTGTAAGTCGACCGTGAATAACTTCAGAAACAGCAGCCGTGACTCACTGATGATTAGTTTATTCTCTACTTCCAACTTTCACTCCAGAGTTTGTTGGTTTTCCATCAACCTGAGCAGCTCTGCGTCCTCAGGAACTCTGATAATTGATTCTCCTGCTGCGCAATCAGGCGGCAAGAGCTTCATCCTGATTGGTCCACTCCACCCTGGACCCTCCCCGTGTCCCTCTCAGGCCCCCGTAGTCTCCGGCTGTAATTAAAGGGTGATTAGGAGGCTGGAGCCGCTGAATGGAGCCTAAATACTCTAAATACCCCTCACTGCTCTGCTGTCGGACGCAGCGTGGAGGACTTAATTGATTCAGGCTAATCAGCGGTCAGAATTAAAACTGTCACAGTTGTCTGGGAGAGACGGGAGGAAAGGGGGAGGAGAGAGAAGGAGGGAGGAGAACAGAAGGTTGAGGCGAGGAGGAGGAGGTGTTTTATTGTGGAGGAAGAAGCAGCTCGGCAGAAGGCGTCTCGGCGTCCTGCATAAATTAGCACACTTTACAAACACACTGGCGGACATTAGAGGAACAGTTTGTCGGACAATTAGGTGATGCGGGGACTCATTAGCGTCCGACGTGACGCCAACTTCCCGTCCGAGTTTGGCCACGTTGCAGCGCCCGAAACCTGAGCTCCACTCGGAGGGTTTTCTTCCTGCCGTCATTTTCCGTCACATTTTGGTCGTTTTAAATATTTTTATAGTCATTTTGCTTCTGTTTGTGTCTGTTATGCGTCATATTTTTGGTCATTTTTCATCTTTCTGTTGTCATTTTGGTCATTTTATGTGTATTTATTTTCTTTCCACGCTAATTTTGTGTCTTCCTGTCATCGTTTTTCATCACAATTTGGTCATTTTACATCTTTGTGCTGTAATTTCTCACAGTTTTTTGTCATTCTGTGTCTCATTTTGGTTGATTTTTAACTTTCCATGCTCACTTTGTGTCTTCCTGTCGTCGTTTTCTGAATAAAGAGAAAACTGCAGCATTTGCTCCTAAATATCTTAATCTGACGTAGAGAAAACTCCAGAGAAAGTTAAACTCTATTTTGCAATTTTTTATGGTCTTTATGACCGTTTTTATCATTGATTTTTATGTTTTTGTAGTTAATTTGTATCATATTTTTGTCATTTTGCAACTTTTTGTGGTCTTTATGCATGTTTTCCTTGTTGATTTGCATCTTTTTGTAGTCATTTACGTGATATTTTGGCAGTTTTATCAGATAACCCGAACCCTTTTGTGGTTCTTTCATAGGTCATGAAATAATTTGCTTCACCATTTCACTTTCTGTGGTCGTTTTGAAACGTTCTGTGGTCTCTGTGCATGTTTTTATGGTTGATTTGCATCTTTTTGTGGTTTTGTAAGTTTTTTGGGTCGTTTTGCAAGTTTATGGGGTCAGTTTGAAACTTTCTGTGGTCTTTATGCAGGTTTTTATGGTTGATTTGCATGTTTTTGTGGTTTTGTAAGTTTTTTTGGTCGTTTTGCAACTTTTTGATTGGACAGACTTCATAATCAGAGAGCTGATCCGTGGAATAAAGAGAAAACTGCAGCATTTGCTCCTAAATATCTTAATTTGTCGTAAAGAAAGCTCCAGAGGAGAAAGTTAAACTCCTGGACTTCCTCCAGCTATCAGCGTTACTAATCCTCTTTGTCGAGCCTCTCAAAGCGCCGGCGGGGAAACATGGCTTCATTGACAACCGGCGTCCTGGTTCCTCAATTAGACCTTGTGGTGGGCTGGTCTTGGGCCGGTCGGGGTTCCAGAAAGGCCGAGCGCTGTAAAGCCGCCTAATGACGTGATGGGAGGAGCAGCCCCATGCCGCTGGGAACCCATAATCCCACTTTGTTCCTGCAGGATTAGTGAAGACGCCCCTCCTGCTGCCCCTCCGGAGGCTGATCTGCTGCCACACAAAGGCCTCGCTGTCGGACCTCGGCCTCCCGGCAGCGCTCCGATTTATCTGCCCCTCAATTAGCAGAAAGGCTGCTGCTGGTCACTTCCCCTGCAGAGGTTATCGCAGCCGGAAACACAGACTTTCACGTCACGTCTGCCGCCCTCCGGAGCTCCGCCCACCTCCTTCACCTCGTTATGGAGGGGGACGGACGCCGGCTTTGATCAACCCGTCCTCCCATTTCCGCTGGACTCTCTGCCAAAAACCTTCAACCCCCGTCCTCTGTGGTGTCGGAGGAGAAGATCTGAGACATGCAGCAGTTCTTAACTAATCCACAGCTGCAAAAACTTCCTCTATGCTCCAATAAGTCAGTGCAAAACTACCAAAATGAGACACTGACTGCACGGTTTAACACCAGACGACCCAGAAAAGTAGTAAAATGAGCAAAATGTGACACTAGACAACCATAAAAAGATGTGAAACAACGTGAAAAAGTAGTAAAACAACCTAAATGTGACACAGAAGTAAGAAAGGTGCAAAACAAGCAGAATGTGATAGAAAACAACTATAAAAAGATGCAAAATGACCAAAATATGACACAAAAATGCTATAAAAGATGTAAAATGGCCTCAAAAAGATAAAAAACAAGCAGCATGTGATAGAAAACAACTATAAGAAGATGCATACTGACCTAAACATGACACTAAAATGCTATAAAAGATGCAAAACAACTTCAAAAAGATGCAAAACGAGCATAATGTGACAGAAATAACTATAAAAAGAGGCAAAATGACCAAAAGATTTCACAAACTTACAATGTGTTCTCACTTGGCTGCACTCAGCTGACACAAAACAATCCCAAAAATTAGAAAAAAATACCCACACTGACACAAAGTGACTGCAAAACATGTTAAACAACCAAAATGTGAAAAAAAGGAGATATAAAATGAGATAAATGAAACAAAATGAGAAAAACAAGACACAAACTAACAAAACAAAACACAAAATGAGAAAATTGAGACACAAAATGAGAAAAAATGAGACACTAAACGACTCAAATGAGACACAAAATGACAAAAACAAAACTCAAAATGAGAAAAATGAGACACAAGATAACAAAAATAAAACAAAATGAGAAAAATGAGACACAAAATAACAAAAATGAGATAAAATGAGAAAAATGAGACAAAATGACAAAATTGAGACACAAAATGAGAGAAAATGAGAGACTGAATAACACAGATGAGAAAAAATGAGAAAAAGGCACAAAATGAGAAAAATGAGACAAAATGAGAACCTCAGAAAGATGTAAAATTACCTAAAAGTGCAACTGAAAGCTGCACCAGAGGACTATGAGTTGGATCTGTGGGGTCTGGATCCATCCTATAGGTGGTCCATCATCTAAGATCCGGTCAGCCTTGGGGATGGAACCGGCGACCTCCAGCTCCACCAGACTCAGGGCTATTTGATGGAGAAGCATATGTCAGATCGTCTGGTGGTCCCGGAGGACGGCTTTAAACGGCCATCTGTCCGACTCTTGGCAGCCGGTCGGCCTCCCCTCCACAGAAGAGTCTCTACAGAAAAGAGAAGCGACCAAGAAGCTCCACCGAGGCCCAAGTCGAGGTCTCCAGAGATCTGAGGAAAGAAGAAAGTCTGGAGACGTCCAGTTAGCAGCTCAATATATCTGGTTTCCGTGGAAACAGAATCCATGAAATGTGTCCTAAACAGAGGCTTTGATTTAGTTCTAACTTTAATGAATCTGGAAGTTTCTGTTTCACCTGTCGTCAGTTTATCGACTGTTTTTCATTCATGGAACACACAATTTTATGTAGCACCAAACTCCAGACACAGAAACTTCCATGACAAAAATCATCCTGGAATCAACGTCCAATATTTTCCACAGATGTTACCAAGACTGGAAATAAGATGGAGGCTCCACGAACGGCAGATATTTGATTATTTAGCATTTTTACAAACACGGTGACACAGTTTGTCACATTTCTGTTGTTATTCTCATTTTGTGTCTTCATTTCTGTCATTTTGTGTCTCATTTTTGTCATTTTGTGTCTAGTTTTTCTCATTTGGTCTCATTTTGTGTCTCATTTTTTTGGTCATTTTGTGTCTCATTTGTCTCAATTTGTGCCTCATTTTTTGTCATTTTGTGTCTCATTTTTGGCATTTTGTGTCTAGTTTTTCTCATTTTGTCTCATTTTTCTCATTTTGTGTCATTTGTGCCATTTTGTCTCCTTTTTGTTATTTTGTGTCTCATTTTTTCTCATTTTGTGTCTTCTCTTTTTGTCAAATTTTTGTCATTTTGTGTCTCCTTTTTGTCATTTTGTGTCTCATTTTTCTCATTTTCTTTCTCATTTTTCTCATTTTGTGTCTCATTTTTGCCATTTTGTCTCATTTTTTGTCATTGCATCTCATTTTCCTCATTTTGTGTCTCGTTTGTGTCATTTTGGGGATTCAGAGGGTTAAAAGGACCTTTAATTAAAAATTTCGAAGAGTGTTTGATGAATGAATATAAAATTACACAGTTAACTTTTTAAATGTCCAGAGTTCATGATTTAGGGAAAAAAAGTAAATCAGAGAGAGTTGAGTGGAAGTTATTCCATCCAGATTTTTTTTTTTTTAAATTTAAAAATTAGATTGCCGGCTAAAGATAAGGGGGCGGGGTTTACAGCGGGAGGTAAATAAACAAGCTCATCGTCTGTTTTTCTGTCTGTCTGTCTGTCTTCTCTTTCATTTCTTTAACTCCCTCCTTCTCTTGCCTCAAACACCTGCAGCGCCTGAAGGCCGATCTGTCACCACGATGACTGAAAACACACACACACACACACACACACACACACACACACACACACACACACACACACACACACACACACACACACACACACACACACAGGAAGTGAAACACCTGAAGAGGTCAAAACATCTCCTCCATCATCACGTCTGCAGGTAAGAAGTCAAACAGCTCAGAAATGTTTTAATTCTCCAGGATTTACTTTGGAGAAACTCCAGATATTAAACAGATTTTATCTATCTATCTATCTATCTATCTATCTATCTATCTATCTATCTATCTATCTATCTATAGTCTATCTATCTATCTATCTATCTATCTATCTATCTATCTATCTATCTATCTATCTATCTATCTATCTATCTATCTATCTATAGTCTATCTATCTATCTATCTATCTATCTATCTATCTATCTATCTATCTATCTATCTATCTATCTATCTAACTATCTATCTATCTATCTGTCTATCTGTCTATCTATCTATCTATCTATCTATCTATCTATCTATCTATCTATAGTCTATTTATCTATAGTCTATCTATCTATCTATCTATCTATCTATCTATCTATCTATAGTCTATCTATCTATCTATCTATAGTCTATCTATCTATCTATCTATCTGTCTATCTGTCTATCTGTCTATCTGTCTATCTATCTATCTATCTATCTATCTATCTATCTATCTATCTATCTATAGTCTATCTATCTATAGTCTATCTATCTATCTATCTATCTATCTATCTATCTATCTATCTATCTATCTATCTATCTATCTATAGTCTATCTATCTATAGTCTATCTATCTATCTATCTATCTATCTATCTATCTATCTATCTATCTATCTATCTATCTATCTATCTATCTATCTATCTATCTATCTATCTATCTATCTATCTATCTATCTATCTATCTATCTGTCCTTAGCATGCTAAGGACAGGCAGCTCTCGGCCTGCATGGGAGGGGGTCAAATCCATGATGGGGATGCAATTCAGGAAGAGCCATGACTCCTTTAATGGAAGGTCTGATCTGGTGCTCTCAAATGAACTGAACAACTTTTACAACCGTTTTAACAACTGTGATTTTAGTAAGGAATTGTCAGTTTTTACAAATGTTGGCCCCTCACAGAATAATGTTGTTGATAGGTGCAAGGTGTGTAAAATTTTCTGTGGAATCAAGGAAAGAAAAAGCCGTGGCCCAGATGGCATTGGAGGGCGTGTTTTTAAGAACTGTGCTGATCAGCTGGCAGATATATTTACTTTCATTTTTTCAATGTCCCTCCAACTTCATAAGGTCCCGTTAATTTGGAAGAATTCCATTATTGTTCCAGTTTCCAGGTCTGCATCTGCCAAATCACTAAATGATTTTAGACCTGTGGCATTAACTTCTCTTGTTATGAAGTCATTTGAAAAAATTGTCAAGGAGACACTTGTGACCTGTGTTCAAGAGAACCTGGACCCACTGCAGTTCGCTTACAGGTCAGGCAGAGGTGTTGAAGATGCATTAGCCACCCTTTTAAATCTTGTCTTAACTCATCTTGTGGGAACCAAGACTTTTGCCCGTCTTTTATTTATTGACTATTCATCTGCTTTTAACTGTATACAGCCACACATTTTAGCAGAAAGATTAAGGGACTTCCATTGCATTGATCCTGGTCTAATAGCTTGGCTGATGGATTTTTTGTGAGGGTCAATGGTGTTTTGTCAGACACCCTCGTCTCCTCCACTGGATCACCTCAGGGCTGCATCCTTTCTCCTTTACTGTTTGTTTCATACACGAACGAGTGCCAGAGCCAACATGTGGGGCGTCACATTTTGAAATTTGCGGATGACTCAGTGATTGTGTCCTTGCTGAGTAGTGACAACCCTGACCATGGCCCTGTATTGAAGGAATTCACTGATTGGTGTTCCACATCCCTTATGCACATCAATGTGTCTAAGACTAAAGAGATGTTTATAGACTTTAGGAAACATCAGTCAGTCCCCCCTGCTCTTGTCATCGAGGATCAAGCCGTCGAGCTGGTCCATACTTCTAAATATCTTGGCATTAATATTGATGACAAGCTGTCTTTTGACTTTCATGTTGATGCTGTTTGTAGGAAGGTGCACCAACGCATGTATTTTTATAGGAAATTGCAGAGTTTTAAGGTTGATAGTACTTTTATGAAAATGTTTTATTCTTGTTTTATTGAGTCTGTCTTAACTTTTTCTTTTATCTGCTGGTACAGCTTACTTTCACTTAAAAAAAACCCCCAAATTACAGGGTATAGTGAGAGTATGCAGCAAAATTGCAGGTATTAACCTCAACAATCTCTCTGATGTATATAAGCTCAGAACCCTAAATAAGGCCCACAGACTCCTCACTGACCAGAGCCACCCTTTGGTTGGTGAGTTTGTGCTGCTCCCATCAGGCCACAGGTACATCCTGCCAAGATGCAGGACAAATAGACTCAAGCATTCTTTTGTCCCTGCTGCAATTGTCCTGCTAAACAAGTGACTGACTAATCTGTTCGTCCTATTTATTGTTGTCGTCTGTGCTTTATGTAACTGGTACTCTGCGATTGTTGTGACTTTTGTTCTGCTGACTGTAGAGTGATTTGCCCCACGGGGACAATAAAGATTCCTTGATCCTTGATCCTATCTGTCTATCTGTCCATCCATCCATCCATCCATCCATCCATCCATCCATCCATCCATCCATCCATCCATCCATCCATCCATCCATCCATCATCCATCCATCCATCCATCCATCCATCCATCCATCCATCCATCCATCCATCCATCCGTCCAAAGATATATACATATATATTTATTTATATAAAAACATGGAAATGACGAGTTTTAAAAGACAAAATTACAAAATAAAAAGACAACATGATGATAGAAGTAAATGAATTAAATTAAAAAATCCAAATTATCAAATTATTTATGAAGAAGATAAAAAAAACAAAATTAAAGTGTTGAAATTATTTTATTTTAAAATAATAAATTACAAGTTTCAAAAGTCCTAAGTACAAAATAAGTCTAAATAATAACATAGAAAAATCTAAATTATAATAAAAAGTTTTTTAAAAAAAGATTACAAATCCAAATTGTGAAATTTTTCTCCTGCAGAGTTTTATTTCATTTTTCATTTCCTGCTTTTATCTCAGCTGATAATCAGAGTATTAGAAATTCTTCTTCTTCAGATTTAATCCGGACGTTTCTTCCTGGATTTATTTCTTCGCTCCACTTCGTCTCGTCGTCCTTTTATTTTGTTTCTTCTGCTCGTATTTCTTCCTCCTCCTCCTCCTCCTCTCCTTCCTCACCTCATCTATTTTTGTCGATCTTCCTACACATTCTCACCCTTCGTCTCTGCAACGCTTCGTCTTTCCTTTTCCACACATTTCCTGTTTTTTTCTCCCAACCAGCAGCCGTTTTTCCTTTTATGTCTCCTCCTTTCTGTCGTTTAGACTTTATTAATTATGGATATTTAATAGAGGTGTAAACAACAAGACAACACAGAATATTAGGACATGAAGTGAAGGTAAAACAGAATAAAATAAAGTAAAATAAAATGAGATAAAAATAAAATAAAGAGAAATAAAATTATGTAACAGAAAAAAGTAATAAAATAAAGTAAAATAAAATAAGATAAAATAAACTTAAATAACATAAAATGAAACAACATAAAATTAAAGAGAAATAAAATTATATAATAGAAAAAATGTAATAAAATAAAGTAAAATGAAATACAATAAAATAAAATAAAGTTAGATAAAATAAAATAAAATTTAACAAGATAAAATTAAATAAAATAAGATAAATTAAAATACAGTGAAACTAAAATAAAATAAGATAAAATAAAACAAGAGAAGATAAAATAAAATAAAGTAAAAATAAGATAAGATAAAATAAGACAAGATAAAATAAAGTAAAATAAAATAAGGTAAATTAAAAAAATAAAATAAGATAAAATGAATATAGAAGAAATGAAGATAAAATAAATTTTAAAACATCAAATGAAGCAAAATAAAATAAGATAAAATAACAAAGTAAAATAAAGTAAAATAATATCAAATAAAATGAAGTGAAATGAAATGAAATAAAATAGAGTAAAATAGGAAAAATAAAGTAAAATTAAATTTTAAAAAAGAAAATAAAGTGAAATGAAAAATAAAATAAAATACAATAAAATTTTTAAAAAAGTGAAATAAAATAATATGTTTGTTCTTATAGTTTGTTCTTTTTAAAATGAAAATCTGACACTGCATAAAAATATACAAATATATAACATTTTATGGCATTTCATGTTTGTCTTGCAGACATTTTTGTCTTTAAAGTCCCAAATCTGAATATTTTTTTAAAATTTATTTATTTTTTAGCAGACACTGCATTAAAAATATGTTCTTGACATGGACACTCATGTATTTATATATATAATATTCATAGCAGTGTTTTTTACACATCAGAACCAATTTATGATCATCATTCACACATCCCAGACTGTAATAATCGACCCCCAAATCCCACTTAGCACGTCATAATTAATTTAATTCATGGCAGTGTTTTTGTCTTTAAGGTCCTGATTTTTATTTAAATCTAACACTGCATAAAATCATCTGTTAATATGTGTAATATTTTAGATGTGTTTGTCTTTAAGGACCTCTGTGCAGCTTTTTAAAAGGACTCCCGGGGTTTAAATGTCTGTAGTGGTTTTATTTCTAATCGTCTGCACCGGCGAGTGCTTTGCTTCTGTTTTCGCTCCGTTATAAATAAACCTCTGTGTTCGATCCTCTCAGCTCTCTTTTCTCGGACACGTTTGGCGTCTTTCTTTTCCCTCTTTGACACATTTCTTCTTCCCTCTCTTCTGTCGGAGGTGAAGTCGGGAGGCTTGTCTTAGCGTGCCATCTGTCCTCGGCGCTGACGTTGGCTCTAATTACCGCCGCTCCCCCGGCTAATGCCGCCTCATTAGGCCTCCGGAGCATGTGCAGCCGACACCGGGAAGCTCGAGCCATTACGGGATCAGGAAATCTGTCTGGTGCGAAAGGCAATTCACACCGCCGCTAAACGCTCATTTTGCTTCCCTCTGCCTCCCCTCTCCATCTGAGTCTCTGGATGCTCTCATCTGGACCGAGTTCTGGAGGCCCGAGTCCAAAAAAATGGCACAACAAAGGAGTGGAAGCAGGAGTCCAAGACGGGATGACGTTCAGCTCAAGTCTGCTGAAGGTTTCACTGGTTCCTGCTGTTTGATTCCAGTTCTTTATGACCTGAGCTCCTTATTTTATTTATTTATTTAACTCTCACCGTCCAGGACTTGCTTGACGTATGACTTTATTCTATCATAGTTTTTAACCTTTTCCACCCTGGAGGTCCCTCTAACTACGAAACTAGTTCATAAAACACAACTTGCTGCCATTTTGAGAAGACCGTTGTGTTTGATTAACTAGTCCTGTTATTAGAGGGACTTCCAGGGTGGAAAAGGTTAAAAACAACGATAAAACAATGAGCGCAAGTCACAAAGAACTGGAATCAAACAGTAGAAATAAGTATGTTTGAGTCCAACATCGCAGTTTAAAACAGAAAGACTGGAGGTGCTGATTAGGGGTCCATTCCTAACTCCTTCTGGAAACAAGATACCAGTTTGATTCCAGTTCTTTATGACTTGTGCTCTTCATTTTATGGTTGTTTTTAACCTTTTCCACCCTGGAGGTCCTTCTAATAACAGTACTAGTCAATAAAACACAACTAGCTGTCATTTTGAGAAGATTTGTGACTAAACGGGTTCACAAAAGACGCCAACTTGTGCCATTAGAGTTAGAACAATGTTGTTGAAATCCAGTTGAGTGTTTGGAGACGTACTGACTTGAACTCTCAAGGTCCAGGACTTTAAAGTTCCACATGAACCTCCAAAGGTCAACAGGATCCAGGCCGGAGCTGGTTTTGGTTCTAGAAGGCGTCAGGAATGAACCCCCAATTGCCACCTCCAGTCTTTCTGTTTGAAGCTGTGATGTTGGACCCAAACGTATTTATTATTACTGTTGATTCCAGCTTTTTGTCACTTGTCCTCCTTCTTTTAATATTGTTTTTGACCTTTTCCACCCTGAAGGTCCCTCTAAGAACAGGACTAGTTAATAAAACACAAAACGCTGCCATTTTGAGAAGATTTCTGTCTTGTCTGCAGGTTCCGGAAACCACCAGTTTAAAGATCATTAGGTGCATCTGAGCTGGTTTTGGTTGTAGAAGGCATCAGGAATGGACCCCTAATCGGCACTATGATGTCGGACCCAAAGTACTTGGTTGAAACCTTAGAAACAACAATAAACTTAAAATGACTTAAACTTAAACTTAAAAATGACTTATGGTTCTAGAAGTCGTCAGGACCGCTCATTGTTTAATCATTGTTTTTAACCTTTTTCATCCTGGAGGTCCCTCTAACTGCAGGACTAGTTACTAAAACACATTTTTAACAAAACAGTCATGCTTTTGCCATTTTGTGTCTCATTTTTGTCATTTTGTGTCTCAATTTTGTTATTTTGTGTCTCATTTTTGTAATTTTGTGTCTTGTTAGTCGTTTTGTCCCATTTTTGTCATTTTGCGTTTCATTTGTGTAATTTAGTGTTTCGGGGGTTTTTTTGCTTGGTTTTTTTTGTCATATTGAGTGTCATTTTTGATGTTTTCTTTCAATCCTCATCTTGTGTTTTTGAGTGTTATTCAGTTGCATGAACCACTGCTTAGTAAAACCCTAGAAGTGTAAATGTTTTGTCGCCGTGTTTAACTGTTTTTGCGTTTGTGTAGTTTCATTAAATTACACTAATGCTGTTGCTGTTCAGTCACATGGAGGAAGTATCAGTTTGCAACACTCAGACGAGTCTCATAATTACAATCCATAATTAGGAATTTGACAGAATATGTGTCATCCTTCCAGGTTTCCCCTCATGGGTGAAAATTAACGCCTGCCAAAAACCACATGTTGTTTACCGCAGCCTCCTTCCCGCCTGCAAAGTGAGCTTCCAGTGCAGCTTTTTCTATTTTAAATTCCAGTATTTCCTGCTGTCTGTCTGTCGAGGAGGAAGCATCTCGTGGCCTCGCAGCTCCTCGCCGTGAGTCACCTGACCACATAGAGATCTGAGGCCTTCGTCTTGGCTTCTTCAACAACGGCGGCGTACGGACAGACGTCGGCTCTCGTCTCAAGTCTTTGTTTACCGCCGGTGTTCAGTGCCGTGGCAACCGGTCGAGCAGAAACACAACAAAAGAGCAGGAGAAGGTTCAGCGGGGAGGCGTTAGTCATGTGTTCCTCAGCAGCTCCGATAATTTATTCACAAAGCTGCTGAGATGTGGAAGATGCAGTCGTCGTTGAAGGTTTACTGGGATTTAATCAGTACAACAAAGCCTGCAGTTTTCAAATCCAAAATCCGGACCGTTAAGAAATAAATCCTGTGGAAAAAAATGTAAAAATCCATCAGCGTGGATGCAAAAAAAAATTTAAAAAGTCCTAAAATCTTTAAAAACAGTGAAGAATAATCATGAATATCTTGTAAATAATGACATGAATGTCACAAAAATGAGAAAAACTAGACACAAAATGACAAAAATGAGATGAAATGAGAAAAATTAGACAAAAGGAGAAAGATTTTACACAAAATAACAAAAATGAGACACAAAATGGCAGACATGAGATCCAAAATGATAAAAAAAATTAGACAAAATGGCAAAAATCTGACAAAAAATGACAAAAAACAAGACACTAAATGGCAAAAATGAGACAGAAAATGACCAAAACAAGACACAAAATGACTAAAAACTAGATGAAACAACAAAGTGAGACACGAAATAACCAAAAAAAGCAAACGTAGAGACAATACGGTTGTACAGACACTAAATGACATAAAATAGACAGAAAATTAAGAAAATAAAAACACAAAGTCTCAGAAAGGAGACACAAAATTATTATTATTAGATGTTTTTTGATTTAAATGCAGATAATTGTTGTAATTTTGTGGTCCAATGACATTATTATACCGCAGTGAAATGAACTTCACCACAACGACCAAAAGTCCAGGTTACTGGACACAACTGCAGTTCTAAGAGCTCGATGGAGGCTTTTAAGGTTCTTTCAGGACAGGAAGTAGTTTATTTAGTAAGTGATGGTCCCATTTAGAGGAAGATGGACGATAAAGACGGTTACGTTTGAGGACATCTTCAGTGTATTTGATGCAAATTGTGGCAGAACTGGAACTTTTCTGCTTGCAGGTCTCTAACTGAAGTCCTTGGCGAACACCTCCAGGAAGTCGTTGCAGGTTCGACGTGGCACCACATGATTGATTCTTTTAGTCCTTCTGATTCCACTGCAGTGAGATGAACTTCACCACAACAATGTATTTGTTGTAGTTTTGTGTCTGGTTTTTATTATTTTGTCTCGTTATTGTCTTTTTTTGGTCTCATTTTTGTGTCTAATTTTTTTCATTTTGTGTCTTGTTTGTGCAATTTTCTGTCTCATTTTTGTCATTTTGCGTCTCATCTTTATCATGCGTCTCATTTTTGTTATGTAATGTCTCATATTTGCCTTTTTGTGTCTAATTTTTTTCATTTTCTGTCTTTTTTGTCATTTTTTGTCTCATTTTTATCATTTTGTGTCTCATTTTTGTCTCATTTTGTTGTTTCATCTTGTTTGTTGCCATTTTGTGTCTCATTTTTGTCATTTTGTCCTATTTTTATCATTTTGTTTCTCGTTTTTATCATGTAATGTCTTATTTTTGCCTTTTTGTGTCTCATTTTTGTCATTTGTGTCTCGTTTTTTTTAGTTTGTGTCTCGTTTTGTTATCATTTACATCTCAGTTTTGGCGTCAGTCTCCTTTTGTGTGTTTTTTGGTCATTTTGTGTCTCATATTTATCATTTTGTCTCATTTTTATCATTTCATGCCCTTTTTTTGCCATTGTGTGTCTTGTTTCTGTCATTTTTTGTCTCACTTTTATCAGTTTGTGTCTCATTTTTGCCTTTTTGTCTCATTTTTGTCATGTGTGTCATTTTTATTATTTTGTGTCCCATTTTTGCCATTGTGTGTCTGGTTTTTGTCATCTTGTCTCTCGTTTTTTTCATTTTGTGTCTCGTTTTTATAATTTTCTGTCTAATTTTTTATCATTTTGTGTCTTGTTTTTGTCATTTTGTGTCTCATTTTGTTGTCATTTGCATCTCACTTTTGGCGTTTTGTCTGATTTTTGACCTGGCGTCTACTTTTGTGTGTGTGTGTGTATTTTTTTAAAATTAATTGTGTCTCATTTATATCTATATTCTATATTATACTGAATGGTCCCAGATCGTCTGAACGTCCCGACGGAAGCCCAAATCCAGGCCGACGCCCACGACGGCGACGTCAGGCCGAAGCAGGCCAAACTCCCACCGATGCCGGCGTCCTGGAGGCCGCGGCCGCTTCCCACGTCCGACCACATCATCTGGGAGGAAGCTGGGCTCGGAGCGGCGTCGTCTGTTCGGGTCAGAACTCAGACTCCCACCATGAGAGGAGGGGACGCACAAATTATCTCCAAAACGCAGAGGAACAATGAGGCCGGGCCGATCCAAGAAACGAGAGATGACTGGAAAACAAAAAGGACTCCTACACTTACGACACAATCGGTTGCAGAACATCATCTCAGACGTTCTAGAGACTCAGCGGAGGAAGTTTGAAGAGAAACTTGGTGCTTTTTGTGACGTTTAGCTGCCGGAATGACGACAGGAAAATTTCCTGATTCATCACGTTAGTCCACCTCAAACAGCAGCAGTTGTTCCCTGCTTCTATTTTAGACGTTGGGATGAATAAAAGCGTCTCTGCAGCAGGTGGGGGGTCAGATGTCGAATCGATGGGGTTTTTATTCGTGACTGGACGTTCGTCATTGTGTTTGCAGCCGGCCGTTGGCGAGCGGGAGCCGGTCCAGACATCTTGTGTTGGAAAATTTCGGACTGGGCACGAGGCGGCCATCTGCAGCGCCAGGCCTTCAGCAGCCAGCAGCCAGGAAGAAAGCGGCGATGGAAATCAACGGCTGCAGCATCCCTGTTACATTTCATTTGGAAGCAAATGCTCTGACTAGTCATGGTTGAAGAGAAATTACATTTAAAAACCGAGCCTTCAGAGCCGTCCAGCTTCATCCACCTTCTCTCTTCTTCAATTCAAGTCTTTAACGGCAGAAAAATGGAACAATGTTTGAATGTTTAGAGGAGAAAATTAGAGGTTTTACAACACTGATGATAAAACGAGTCAATTACACGTTATAGTTGTCTCATTTTTGGTGTTTTGTCTCAGTTTCCTTCACGTTTTTATTGTTTTGTGTCTCATTTTTGGCTTTTTGCCTCATTTTGTGTTTCGTTTTTATAGTTTTGAGTCTTATTTTTGGTGTTTTTCTCAGTTTCCTTCACGTTTTTATTGTTTTGTGTCTCATTTTTGGCTTTTTGCCTCATTTTGTGTTTCGTTTTTATAGTTTTGAGTCTTATTTTTGGTGTTTTTCTCAGTTTCCATCACGTTTTAATTGTTTTGTGTGTGTGTCTCGCTTTGTGTCTTATTGCATCTCAATTTTGGTGTTTTGTCTCCTTTTGTTCGTTTTTTCATTTTAATTGCTTTGTGTTTTGTTTTTTTATTATTTGCTTCTCAGTTATGGCATTTTGTCTTGTTTTGTGTGTTTTTTTTTGGTAATTTTGTTCATTTTGTTGTTTTTATTTCATCTTGTTTTTGGTTGTTTTGCGAGAGAAATTACCTTTAAGAACTGAGCCGAGAGCCGTCCAGCTTCAACCATATTTTCTCTTCTTTAATTCAACACTTTAACTGCAGAAAAACAGAACAATGTTTGAATGTTTAGAGGAGAAAAAGTAGAGATTTTCCAACAGTGATGACAAAACGAGTCGTACTCTGACAGTTTATAAGAGTTTAGAAGCAACTAAAACCAAAACATGTTGAGGAACATGATTTAATTTGATATTTTGTAGATAAGAAAAGAGAAAAGCAAGTTGTAATATAAAAAGAATGAAATTAAACACTTGTGATGGTTGTATTTTTGTGGTATTTTATCAAAAATAATGCCAGGATTGATTCAGATTCATTTCCATGCTTTGAGTATTTCCTGTCATTTAGGCCATTTTTAGTCATTTAAAGAAAAAAATTTGAGTGATTATGGACAAATGCTATATTTTAATTGACAGGTTTTTATTATTTTTGGACAAATCTCAAATTGTTTTCAGACTTATTTTGTCATTTTGGACAGATATCAAACTATTTCAGACAAATTTAATATAATCTTTGACAGGTTCTTATCTTCAATCATAGTGGACCAGTTGTGGTTGTGGACAAAAGATGTTATTTAAAGAAAAAGAAGATGCTAAAAATGAATTGGATTGGATTATTGTGCAGCAACATCATTTGTTCACGTTAATAGGACAGAACTGAAATCCTTGTAAAACTCAAGCATCTGTTAAATTATTTATTTGTTATATTAATGTGTTTCATAAACTGTATTGTACTTTTTTTATTAATATTTGTCTCCCTTCATTAGAGGTTCTAAATGTTGTATTTTCATTTAATTTCTATGTGCTTTTTGTTTAAATTTCTTTTATTTTTTTATTGTTTGTATGGCAGAATCAATAAGTCAGCACCTGGTTACGAAAGAAACACAAAGAATGTCCAACTTTTTAACAGATTTTTGCATTTTGAAACAAAAAGTTTCCAATAAAACTCCCAGAAACTTTTGAAAATCTTCATTTCCTGTTTGAGCAGGAAGTTGCATCATGACCAGGAAGTGTACCTGCAGGTTGAACTGGAGGACAAGCACACCTGAGAAGCTGAAATCTGCAGCCGGTGAGTTGACTGTCAGTTTAGTTGGGTCATCTTTTAGAGTTTCATTTGGAAAAATCAAGAAGTTGTTGTGGAGTTTTGAGACTGAACAGATGTTAAAATGAAGAAAACTACATTTTTAGAATCATCTAAATGCAGAAACCCAGAAATGCACCCAAACCTGATCAGAACATTTGATTTTCAAGTGTTTTATGTTGTTCTCTACTATTGTTGAACTTGATTATGAGTTGAAAACATGGAAACGTACCTTAAAGAGGTGCATTGCATACTGTTTTCTGCTTTTCAGTTGCTTAAAGCTGCAAAAAGCAAAAAGGTGAAGATATTTCACAATAAAATGGAGCTTATCAGCTTTAATTCCTTCTACATTGTATAATATTTCCATGTCCTTACATATTGATTACCAATACATCAGATCATTTTATGAATAACAATGTGCACTGTAATGAAACTTTAAAAAAATAGTTTTTTCCTGTCTTTATCAGATTTCTCCCTTCTTTTGTTGAATTACAGATATCAAGAAAATCACAGAAAAAAGTATGAATTTAGATTTAAACCATAAAAAACAGGACCAAACTGCATTTAAAAAAATATTTTTATAAATGGTAATTTGTTCTTTCATAATGTTTGACTGTAAGATTTCTGATTATTTACTGTATTTACACTCACATTTTCCTTTGAATTCCAGTTACTATTCTAGAAATCCCATCTGCTAGCCCAGGGATGCTAGTTGCTATCCTTGAAAAGCTATTCTTAGTCAAAGAATACTACTTACTTTCCTGAGGATGTTGATGACTACCCAAAGAAGGCTATTTGCACCCCTTAGGATTCTAGGCTCTTTCTCAGGGATGCTACTAAGGTTGCTAGTGGCTATTCTTGGAAGGCTATCTGCTATCCTTGGGAACGCTATTTGCTAGGCATGGGATGCTAGTTACTTGCTTTGGAGGGGCACTTGCTAGCCTAAAAATATCACTGTCTTTCCAAAGGTTGCTAGATACTGCCCTGGGATGGCTATTTTATAGCCTTGGGATGCTAGTGGCTAATCTAAGAATGCTATTGACCAGTCTAGGAATGATATTCTCAAGTTTAGGTTCTATTGGCTTTCCAGGGACTGCTAGTTTCCACTCTACAAATGCTATCTGCTATTCTAGGGATGCTACTTGCTAGCCTTGATGTTAGTGGCTACTGAAGAAAAGCTATTTGTTCACCTTGGGATGCTACCAAGGATGCTGGTGGCTACCCTTGGAAGTTGTGAGCTTGCTAGCCCAGGAATGGTATTTGCTGTTTCTGGAATGTTATTTTTTAGTCTTGGGAAGCTAGCTGCTAGCCCAGGAACACTATTTGCTAGGCATGGGATGCTAGTTACTAATTTTGGAGGGCCACTTGCTAGCCTAAATATATCCCTGTCTTTCCAAGGGTTGCTAGTTATTACCATAAGAGGGCTATTTTTTTTAGCCTTGGGATGCTAGTGGCTAGTCTAAGAATGCTATTGACCAGCCTAGGAATTATATTCTCAAGTTTAGGTTATATTGACTTCCTGGGGGTTGCTAGTTTCCACTCTACGAATGCTATCTGCTAGTCTAGGGATGCTACTTGCTAGCCTTGATGGAGATGTTGGTGGCTACCTAAGAAAAGCTATTTGTTCACCTTGGGATGCTAGTAAGGATGCTGGTGGCTACCTTTGGAAGGCTATTTGCTAGCTTGCTAGCCTAGAATGCTATTTGCTCGCTTGCTAGCCCAGGAGTGGTATTTGCCGGCTCTGGAATGCTATTTGTTAGCCAATAATGCTAGTGGCTAACCTTGGAATGCAATTTTTTTATGTCTTTGTTAGAAATACTAGTGGCATTGGGATATTTTTATTAACTGTTACTTTACAAATTAACTCTTACAGTTTACATGTTCACTGTAAATAAAAAAATAAGCAGATGTCCACATCATCTTTATTTTTTACAAATATTAATTTGCTATTTTACATGTGAGGATGAAATTACAGTTTTATGAAATTAAAATGAGCTAAAAAATATCAATCTACAGCCATTTGGTGTTATTTTCTCAGTTTTAATGCAAAAATCATCCAAAATGTCCTAAACTCGTCTGATTGCCAAAAAATTGACTAAAATAAAACAATATTTCTCCAAATATAGCTTAAAATTGGCCAAATATGACTGAAACCTGGAAACTTGTTCAAAGTGATCAAGAAAATTGTGTAAAATTGTTAAAAGTTCTCCAAACTCATTGAAAAATGTTCAAAATTTGTCCAAAGTGACTTCAACTTACTGACATAATTGAAAATATTGTCCAGAATGACAAAAAGTTTGGCAAAATAACAGAAACCTGAAAGCTTGTCCAAAATAGTTGAGAAAGTTGTCTAAAATTGCTTCAAAATTTCTCCAAAATAACTAAAACATTGCCTTCAATTACTTGAAATTGGCCAAAATATAATATAATGATAATATAATAATGTGTCTTTCTCTGTTGATTTTTGTTTATGTTTCATAGAACCAGCAGGACTTAATGTCTCTGTAGTATCATCACTGAGACTAGTTTTATCTCCAGGTGTCTTGTGCTGCAGCTCCTGTTTATCCAATCAGTCGCCGCAAACGTCCATCTCTTTTTTTTAACGTTTTCCGATAACAACTCCTCCAATTATTTCTGTTAAACAAAACAATGAGCGACAAAAAAACACTTTTCTCAGCCTGAGTGTGAAGTTCCTCTGTCGTCTTGTTTTCCCTCGCAGGCTCCAGGTAGAGCGGCGTTCAGGTGTGTGAATCACAGCGACTCTGTTGTTTAGGAGGGAAGGTGACATCATCTCTACACCTGAGGCGGCGGAGCTCACACCTCCAGCTCTCCGACAGGTGAGAAGGAACAAACAATCCAGAAGGCATAATGAGGACGACTGCTGGCCTCAGAGCGCTGCCGTTTGGTTCAGGTTGGGTTTGAGCGCATATTTTATCACTTTTACTATGAAGTGTGTCACTACAGACTAAGAAATAAGTTTCTGTCTTCATCCAGGGGATGTTAGTTTCCACTCTACGAATGCTATCTGCTAGCCTAGGGATGCTAGTTGCTAGCCTTGATGAAGATGTTAGTGACTACCAAAGAAAAGCTATTTGTTCACCTCGAGATGCTAGAGTCTTCCTTAGGGATGTTAGTAAGGATGCTGGTGGCTACCCTTGGAAGGCTATTTGCTAGCTTTCTAGCCCAGGAGTGGTATTTGCTGGCTCTGGAATGCTATTTTTTAGCCAAGGGATGCTAGTGGCTAACCTTGGAATGCAATTTTTTTATGTCTTTGTTAGAAATGCTAGCGACTGGACTGGTTGGCCAGATTGGGATTTACCTGCCAATGCTATTTCTTAGTTGACGGATGCTAGTGACTTGGCTAGGGAGGCTAATGTCGGCCTCATGATGCTAGTTACAAAGTTACAAGCTTAGGAATGTTATCTAATAATGAAAGTGCTATTGACAAATCTAGAGCTCTTAGCGGTTAGCCAAGAAATGCTATTCAGTGACCTGGAACTGCTCCTCACAAGCTTCGGCATTTAGTGACTTTTCTAGAAATGCTGCTTGCTAGCCAGGATGCTTGTCACTAACCTTAGGATTTTAACTTTGAAAGAGTCAATTTTGACTTTTAAAGGGATGCTCATGACTAGCCAAGAAGTGCTAATTGCTAGGCTAGTGTTGGGATGTTCGTCAGCCTGAGGTGGACATGTGAGTCACTAGTTGTTGTATAAACATCAAGATGCTGCCGGATGATCATCAGCTAAATCCGTCGTCGGCCTCCAAACAGATTTGGGCTCCTGCAGACTGTCAGGAGTCTTATTTTTGGCCTGAACTCTGCAGCACATCCAGGAAGCTCCTAGCAGTGATGAGGGGGTGATAATGATGATTACGTCTCTGTTCCTGGTGTCTCTTTTCCTTTTGTAAAGTGATTATCTGAACACTGTAAGTTGTTTCCTCATGGACTTAATCCTGATTTATTGTTAATGTTTGGTGTGAACCTCTGAATGAAGGATGAGCCATAAAACTGCATCTCACTTCCTAATAAATAAATCATCAGATATTCCTGTTTACTGTGAGACAGAAAATGAATTTAAGAAAGTGTTTTTAAGATTTGAAAATTTCTCAACCTGTTTTTTTCTTCTTTTTTACGGTGTAAAACCCCGAATGGCTGCAGCTGCATATTTTAACAGACAGGTTTTTTAAAGGTGCTGGAACTTCTATTGGAAACATGGAAGAGAGCGATGCTTACCTCGTTCACACCTCTGATAAGAGAGCTGAGGTGTGTTTGAAGGTGGGATAATTAATTTGGACAGTCGCCAGGAAGCAGCAGCATCTGCTGGGCCGACAGGAAGGGAAATTAAAGCCCCGCCTCCCGATGACATCACGCTGCCCACCTGAAACTCCTCATAGACGACCTCAGTAGCATCCAGTCAGACAGCAGGACCTGGGTATGGACATGTAAAAGGCCTGTAGTTTTGTATTTTTAAAGCCCAGAAAAGGTGACAGTAACCAATCATCTTTTGAGTTTTATTGGATGAGATCATAAAGGATTTGTTTCAGGTGTCTCAAAGGAAGTGAAATACAAAAAAAAGTCCAAAACCAGGACAAAATAAGAGTAAACTCACATCTAAAACCATCAAAAAAAAAATTAAATGAAAGCCTAACACCATTACAAAATAATCCTAAAATTAAGTCAGAATCCAGAGCCAAGTCCAAAATACACCCCAGACTATGAATAATAAAGTCCTAAAATCAAGTCCAAACCCAGTTGCCCCGAAGCCAAGTTTCAAATACCTCAAAATAGTACAAGAATGAAGCTTTAATAAGTCAAAATAAGCCTCCAACCAAGGACAAACTAGATGCAAAATAAAGCATAAAATCAAGACCAGATAGGCCCAAAGACAAGTCCAGAATCAAGTACAAAAAAAGTTTAAAACTGGGACAAAACACAGCCATACATTAGCCCTAAAAAGGTCCCAAACCAGTCCAAAATAAGCCTCAAACCATTGACCACCCCTTCCCAAAATAAAGTTTACAACCAGCATCAACCAGTCCAAAATGAACCCAAAGCAAACCCCAAACCAGCTGCAAAACCTGCCCCAAAACAGCCCAAACAAGTGTTTATAAAAGCCCCCAGAAGGGCTAAAACCAGTCCCAGATGAGGCCAAAACTAAAATGAAAACCGGTTTGTGAAAAAAGTCTAAAACCACTCCAAAATGAAGTCGGAGTCCAGAGCCAAGTCCAAATGAAGCCCAAAAACCTGGACAAAACCAGTCCAAAATAAACTTCAAAATGTGGACAGATACAGTCCTGAAATCAAATCCAACAAATCTAAAACCAGTACAAGAACAAAGCTTTAACAAGACAAAACAAAAGTCTAAAACCAGTCCAAAATAAGTCCACAGCCAAGTCCAGAACCAAGCACAAAAAAGTCTGAAATCACTACAAAACCAGCCCACATTAAGCCTTAAACGAATCCAAAAACGAATTCAAAACTATCTCAAACCGGAACAAAAAGCCAGAAACAAAGACTAAACTGTGACAAAAACCCAACTGCAGCTGACCAAACCCCTTCAGAACCACAGGGATGAACTGTGGCCTGACGAAGACTTTTATTCTTCCTCCTCTCTGACTTTACCGTCGCTGGTGTTTTGTTTCTTTATTTTCCGTCGTGCTGTGTGTTTTTTTTCTCCTTCCAACCTCCACTCGGCTCAGAATCTGTTTCACTCACTAAATTGGCTCCTCAGACACCCTTCCCCTTCTTCCCCATCTCTCATTTAAAAAGTGAGAAATTATAATTATCTGAATTATGCTTTTAATGATGCGTTAATTAGAGTCATGGAGTGAGATTAGCCTATGAATTATTACTTGTGAAATCCTTCCAGACTCGTGCGTGCAGGCGGCGAGGAGGGAGAGGAGGGAAATGTTGCTGTGCTCGGTGATTAGCGCACCAATAAATAACAGAACAGATTGTGGTGCATATGCTTACGATTACAACTTTTAAACCAACGCTTTAAACTCACACCGACTGTCTTGTGCTGGCAAGAGGTTTCTGTACTAACAGCCCAGTCAGTTTTGTGTTTCCTTCAGAGGCTCTCTGTGCAATTCTCACCAAATGTGAACTATTATTATACTGTGTGAGCAGAAAGCTGGTTGTTGTTCTCAGCTTTGACTGCCTGCGAGCTCAACTGCCGCAAAATGACTCCAAGAGCGAGTGTTTGGAAAATGCAGGTTAAAGCTGTGTGTTATACTAAAGAGTCAAAGCAAACAGTCAGCTCTTTAAACTGGTTACAAACTAGACCACAACCAGTCTAAACCCATGTCAGAGAATTCATCCAGAATTATAGCTAAAACAAGACCAAAATCAATCCAAATCTAGTCCATAATTAAGGCCAAAACAGTCCACAACCTGTCTAAAACCAAATCCATGAACAAATCCAAAACTAGGACCAAAACAAGTCCAAAATCACCAAAAAATCAATCAAAAACAAGTCCATAATTAAGGTCAAATAAGTCCAAGAACTAGTCCAAAACTAGGGCCAAAACAAGTCCAAAATCAGCCAAAAATCAATCCAAAACTGGTTCACATCCTGTCTAAAACCAAGTCCAAGAACTAGTCCAAAACTAGGGCTAAAACAAATCCAAAATCACCTAAAAATCAATCCAAAACTAGTCCACATCCTGTCTAAAACCAAGTCCAAGAACTAGTCCAAAACAAGTCCAAAATCAGCCAAAAATCAATCCAAAAACAATCCAAAGCCACTTTGAAGCAATCTGAAAAAAAGGCCAAACCAAGCCCACTACCAGCTCAAAATCAAGACCAAACCCAGTGCAAAACCAGTCCAAAAATAGTCCACAACCAGTCAAAAACCAAGTGCAAAAACTAGTCCAGGATTACGGCCAAAAAAGTCCAAAGCTGACTTAAAATCATGGCTGAAACTATTCAAAACCATGTTGAAAGTCCAACGTCAAGTTCTGTACCAGGTCCAAAACCTGCTCAAAACTAGTCCATAATTACAACCAAATCCAGCCCAAACATATCACCAATACAAGGCAAAACTAAGCTTTAAACCAGTCTAAGAAGTAATTTTAGATCAACAAGGACTCAATTGCAGTCTCTTGGAATGTTCCTGGTCTTTAGTTCCTGGATCTAAAGTTCTAGTTTATGTGAGTAAAGTTTCACCTCCTTCCCACTAATAACTGCAGCTCAAATGATGTCATGTTGGCAGAGTTTTTGTCCTGTTTGCTGCATTTTATCAGGTCAGCGTGAAATTCGAGTGGAAATCAGACGGAAACTTTTTACACCAACATTCAGGAATATTTGGAAGCAAAATTCATTTAAAAATGGGTCCTTTTTGATGGTTTTGTCCAGACATTGCGTTCAGTAATACAAACCTTGTTGACATTAAACAATCAAGCAAACCAACAGTAAAAGACGGAGGTGTTGTTTCCACCGACTGTCAAACTGAGGAGATAATACCGAAGTTAAAATAAACAGAAGGATTCTTTCAGTGGCAGAGCAGCAGCTTGAAAGTCAGAAGGGAGATGGTGTTATTAAATGACTGAATATCTGCTTCGGCGTCGCCACATTTGTGCGTCTGATAATCAGTGTGAAGCATTTGTTCTGGCAGAGGGTGAAGTTGTGATTAGAGATGCTGTTTGTCCCCGCACACAGACTGAAAGACAAACCCAAAGCAGTTTACTGCCTCATTGCACTCATGTAAAACACTTATGCCATTATTACCCTCAGCGTTCCAGTCAGGTCCTCACATTTACATGGAGGGGGGAGGCAGGGGGAGGCGAGGGGAGGTGGGTGAGACTTTCCCTTCTCAGCCAGAAAACCTCTGACGCTACACCGGCTAAATGCTCCTGTTAGCGGTGAATCCTGCAGCATGACGGTGAATCCAGTTAATCCTAAAGGTGGACAGGAGGGTTTTATGTGCTGCAGAAATATAGTAAAGATATACTTATTAAATTACATTAACCCTATCAGAATGGTCCAAAACCCTGTCTAAAATCAGTACAAAACCAGTCCAGATGGTCCAAAACCCAGTCTGGTGCCAATCTAAAACAGTCCAAAACCTCTCCAAAACAGTCCAAAACCCAGTCTAAAACCAGTCCAAAGCTCAGTAAGACCTAGCCCAAGACCAAGTCCAAAATTAGAGGCAAAGCAAATCTTAAATCAGCTCAAAACCAGTCCAAATCCTGTCCAAACCTGTCCAAAATCCATTCTAAAACCAGTCTAGAACCTTTTCCCAAACTAGCCCATAACCAGTCCAAAACCTGACCAAACTGTGTTCAAAACCAGTCATACACCAGTCCCAAACCAGTCCAAAATCACAATGAAAATTGATCTAAAATCAATCTAAAACTAGCTATAAACCAAGGACTAACAAGTCTGAAATCTGTCCAACATCAGCCCAAACCATGTTATGTTGATTAAAAAATGTTCCCACAATTACAAGAGACATCAATGAAAACAATAAAACCAAAAAAGGGAGGTTTGAATTCCATTTTAACTGTTTTATTAGAGATTCAGTTTGGTCATCAGGGGGGTGGGACAAGAGAAAAATGACATTTTAGGGGAACTCCAGATTTATTTGCTATTTTATAAATATTTTCAAACATTTTTTTCTCCTTTTTTTTTTAAATTTAGATTTGGTCTCCGGACAAGAACATTCACACAACTACTGCATGTTTTAGTATTTAGTACATGGATTAATTGAACTTTGATGGGTGGGACGTAAAATGTCCTCCAGTTCTAGAATGACTCTAATATTTACAGCTTGTGTAGACATGTTTTTCCACTGTGGTCACCTTTGGGCTGTTGTAAAGGGCTATAGAAATAAACTCTGATTGATGACTGATTGATGTTTTCCAGTGTTGGTGACATCTGTGGACGCACTGATTCCAGTTTTATTCTGTATTCGTCAAATAAATCATCAAAGTTCTGAATTCTTTCTAAAACTTAAACTGCAGTGAAAAATGAGACTAAATTCTGGTTCCCTTCTTTACCTGATATTAGATTTGAGAAACAAAAAGAAGTACTTTAGCATGGGCGTTTATTCTGAAGAATCGTTTTACTTTACTGGAGTCCAGTTTTTTTAGGTGTAGCTTCTCTGGAAATGACAGATAATTAAAGCCTTAAAGCCTTTGGATCAGTTTCCTGTTAAATCCATGAACAAACATGTCATTGAACCTTTTCTTCCTGGAGTGCTGCTTCTCCTCCACCCTCGGTGTTCCCAGCCTCGCTGAAGACATTATCGGGGCTAATTTGTTTAAAAGGTGCGGGCAGGTTAAGAGGAGGCCTCGTTATCCGGCTCCGTCTTTTCAAACAGTGAAAGCGAGCTCTTTTCTGTAGCCCCCTCCTCCACTCTGCTTGTTTAGCTGCAGCCATGCATGCTTAAAGCGACGAGGAGGACGGAGCGGCCTGCAAATTAGCCGGCTGATTTCCCTCGCGGGGTTTGGACAGGGGATCCCGCGCCTCGCCGCCAGGCCCCGATCACCGAGGCCGGAGTCACGGCGGCTGAGCGAAGATGGCCGCCTTGGATTCAAAGCGCCGGCCGGTGTTGTTTCAGGCAGGGATTACCCAAATGTGGACGCCACGGTCTGTTTAGCTGCAGCACCAGCAGGACGGCCGACGTCGAGGTTGTTGTTCTTTTTCTGCAGCTCATTTGTACCTCAGTGAACTCATTTGTAATTAGTTTGTATTTGAAGCCATCGAAAGCATCTATGTCTTGACATTTTTCTTCAAAGTGTCCATGAAGGGAAAAGATTAGATTAAAAAAAGAGAAGCAGCAGGTAGAAATACAGAACGTAGCTATGGAATACTGTTTAACTGTACCCCACAGTAATCAGATTACATCTAAGTAGAACAGTAGAGTACTTACTCTGATGTCAGATTACAGACAAACAGTTTAGATTGACTGTGTCTCCATATTAGGAACTCCTTCTATATCTGCAGCCCTCATTAGTGGTACTATGACTCCTTCTATACCTCCTGATTAGTGGTACTATGACTCCTTCTATACCTCCTGATTAGTGGTACTATGACTCCTTCTATACCTCCTGATTAGTGGTACTATGACTCCTTCTATACCTCCTGATTAGTGGTACTATGACTCCTTCTATACCTCCTGATTAGTGGTACTATGAGTCCTTCTATACCTCCTCATTAGTGCTACTATGACTCCTTCTAGACCTCCTGATTAGTGGTACTATGACTCATTCTATTGCTCCTGATTAGTGGTACTATGACTCCTTCTATACCTCCTGATTAGTGCTACTATGACTCCTTCTAGACCTCCTGGTTAGTGGTACTATGACTCCTTCTAGACCTCCTGGTTAGTGGAACTATGACTCCTAGACCTCCTGATTAGTGGTACTATGACTCCTTCTAGACCTCCTGATTAGTGGAACTATGACTCCTTCTAGACCTCCTGGTTAGTGGAACTATGACTCCTTCTAGACCTCCTGATTAGTGGTACTATGACTCCTTCTAGACCTCCTGATTAGTGGTACTATGACTCCTTCTATACCTCCTGATTAGTGGTACTATGACTCCTTCTAGACCTTCTGGTTAGTGGTACTATGACTCCTTCTAGACCTCCTGATTAGCAGTACTATGACTCCTTCTATACCTCCTGATTAGTGCTACTATGACTCCTTCTATACCTCTTGATTAGTGGTACTATGACTCCTTCTATACCTCCTGGTTAGTGCTACTATGACTCCTTCTAGACCTCCTGATTAGTGGTACTATGACTCCTTCTAGACCTCCTGATTAGTGGAACTATGACTCCTTCTAGACCTCCTGATTAGTGCTACTATGACTCCTTCTAGACCTCCTGGTTAGTGGTACTATGACTCCTTCTAGACCTCCTGGTTAGTGGAACTATGACTCCTTCTAGACCTCCTGATTAGTGGTACTATGACTCCTTCTAGACCTCCTGGTTAGTGGAACTATGACTCCTTCTAGACCTCCTGATTAGTGGTACTATGACTCCTTCTAGACCTCCTGATTAGTGGAACTATGACTCCTTCTAGACCTCGTGGTTAGTGGAACTATGACTCCTTCTAGACCTCCTGATTAGTGGTACTATGACTCCTTCTAGACCTCCTGGTTAGTGGTACTATGGTTTCTTCTAGACCTGCTGCTAACTCTGTGCTTCACTGGTTTTTAGTTTCTCACTGGTTTTCTTGGATCCTTTTTATCTTTGTGAAGTCTTGCAGTTCCTCAGTTGTTTTCTATGTGGATCCATGATGCAGACATAGATAGACACAGTCCATAGTTCCAGAACTGAGGAAGTTCTGCTGTTCACGACTCATTTTAGAACCTCGTTCATTGTTGGAAATCACAGCTGGACTCAGTTTAGTTTCACTTTTCTTGCTTTGAGTTTCTACTGTTTTCGAGGCCATAATTTTCAAAATCGTCTGTCAAACGTGTAACTTGTTGTTGATTGTTAAAACTTTACTGTTAAATTTAGAAATAATGCAGTTATTGACACAGTTCAGAATCATTTGACATTCAGATGATGCTGCACAGATGTGCTCTCACTGCTGTTGTGTTTTTTTATCTGACAGTTCTTCGCCTCCGTAACGAGCCAATTAAAGCCTCCGAACTTAAGGAGCTCTGAGACTTAACAAATTAAATTAAACCGCCAAACCTGAAGATGTGTCGCCCTGAAACTTTAGTTGTTGTTTTTTTAAACAGTGTGAAGCTTCCTGGAATCTTAGTTTAACAGCATATTACCTGAACCACACTTATTTTGGTCCTTTCTGTCCCACTTTAGTCTTTTTGTCTATCTTGGTGGTAATTTTATGCATTTTTCTCCCATTTTGTGTCTAATTTTGTTCAGTTTTGTCCCATTTTGACTCTTTTGTGTCTTATTTTGACCATGTTTGTTCTATTTTAGCCCTTTTGTGTGTCATTCTGCCCCATTTTATGTATTTAAATCTGACTTTGGTCCATTTGTGCTTCATTTTAGTCATTCTCGTCCTATTTTGACTCTTTTGTGTCTTATTATGGTCTTTTTTGTTCTATTTTAACCCTTTTGTCTATCTTAGTAGTAATTTTATGTCTCAACATGCATTTTTCTCCCATTTTGTGTCTAATTTTGGTCATTTTTGTCCCATTTTCACTCTTTTGTGGCTTATTTTTGTCATTTTTGTCCCATTTTAGCCCTTTTGTGCGCCATTTTGCCCCATTTTATTTATTTAAATCTGACTTTGGTTCATTTGTATCTTAATTTCCACATTTTTTTTGCCCCATTTTAGTCCTTTTGTCTATCATAGTGGTGATTTTCTGTCTCAGTTTCCACATTTTTGTCCCATTTTTGTCCATTTTCAGTTTCACTTTGGTCACCTTTGTCCTATTTTGACTCCTTTGTGTCTTATTTTGATTATGTCGGTGCATGAAGCCGTCTTCCATCAAGTGTTCTTCTTCTTCACTGCTTTAGTTTCCGGCTGCGTTTGCCATCTCCGACACCTCTTTTGGTGCCTAATTGCAATTCCTCAGACGCTGCTTTAGTGGTTTATTATAGTTAAATATAAGCACCGCAGTAAAGCTCGTGTGACTGTCTCCATCAGACCTGCTAATTGTTGCAATATTCAATTTTCCTTTGTCTTGAATGTGATTAGCACCCAGCTGGCATCAATGAAATCAAACATTATTTACACGTTCATTTTGGGCGCATAAACCTGAATATTCACCTCAGAACCTGCAGGATCCTTTTTTCCCCCTTTTTCTCCCCACTTCTAACACTTAGTTTCAGAATAGATTATAAACTCTAACGAGTTACAGAGGCTCCCTGCTGCTCTGAATACCAACGAAGAAGAAGAAGAAATAGAAGAAGAGCCCAGTCTGGGTGCCAGAACTGCTCGAGGGCCTGCAGCAGCTCACCGCCGGCTGGAGATCGACTTGTTTTTCTCTTTTTCCTGCACATGTTTATGTAAATGAGATGTTACCCCCCTCCCCACCCAGCTAACGCTAATTAGCAAAGTGCTACCTTGCTCAATATTTGCTAACAGAGTCACCGACGGCGGATGCAGAAATTTACAGGATTTGGCTTTTAATTGAGTGCAGGAGAGCACAGGTGCGCTAACGAGCAAAGAGGAGTTAATTTGTATGAAAATCATCGTTTTTATGTTGGAAGGACAGAACATTTTATTCCAGTTTGTGAAATGGCTCCAGCTGCATTTAAACAAACAAAAATGTTTCTGAGAATTTTGGCTTTTTTTAAATTAAATGTGTATTAATATTTACAGAGTGCGCTGGTTGTCACATCTGAAGAATGAGCTGCAGGAATTATGCAAATCAAGACCACAGCTGGACACAGTTTGGGTGAATTTGGGTATATTTCGGACAATTTTCCTGGCTTGTTCACTACAGAGAGGAATTATGGGCTAAAATGATGGGAGAACCAGAAAGAGGTGCAAAATGACAACAAGGATGTAAAAAAAACAAGAAAAATGCAAAATGTCCACAAAGATGCCAAAATAATGTCTGAAAAACCTTCTATTTTGAGAGAAAACGGACAATAAAAAGATGGAAAACAACCACAAAGACACGAAAATGACAGCAAAGATGTAAAAAAAAAAGCTGCTAAAGAGAGAAAATAACAAAAAGACAGGAAAAAAAACAAGAGACATTAAAATACTTTTTCAAACAAACATTTCCCAAGTTAGCAGCTTCTGAAATCTGAGGATTTGCTGTTTTTTTGTGGTTTCCTGACAGTAAATATCAACATTTTGGGGTTTTGAGACCAAACAAGACATTTAGAAATGATTTTGTGGATTTTTATTCGTATTTTCTGACAATTTATGTAGTTTGAGGGTTAAAGAAGATCATTTCAAGTTGCGGTTTTTCAGTTTTGTGATTTAATAATGCGACAGTTCACAGGTTCTCTGACTGTTAATTAGCCAACACACCGGCATAAATGGAAGTAAATGGATAAAACACAACTTTGCAGCAGCTGTTAACTAAAATAATTTCAGTTTTTAAACTGGATTTTAACAAACAGCTCCATAATTTTGTAATTAAACTTCTAATGGGGCGATGTGAAGCCAGTTTTTGTGGCATTAATGTGACTTCAGGGCTCCGGGGGCCAGTTAGTGAATCATTTCTGACCAAGTGAAACACATTACCACAGAAACCAATCATAAACATAAAATCCGTCTCCGCTGACCGTCGTCTTTTCCTCCTGTCCTCGTCAAACCGGAGGCGTAATGAGACCCTGTGGTGATAATTAACACCGAGCTCGGCTCACCTTCACAAACGACGTTTAGGCCTCGTTTTCACCCGCCGGCGTCATAATGAGGCGCTGTTTGTTGGAAGAAGAAGAACAAACGCTCGGCTGAATCTCCAATAACCCTGCAATTAGAGCGTGTTGTGAAACAAGTGTCAGGGCTGGAAAAAAGAGGAAACACCTTCAGCAGCCGCCTCCAGCAGCAGAAAGGCTGGAAATGTGTTTAAGACCCGTTAGAATAACAGTTTATACCGACGCTGTTGGACAGGATTTGATGGTAGTACTCTACAGATTCAGGCTGGTTTAAATCTTTTGGGAGGTTTTTTGATGCGTCGTTTAGGATAACTTTTTGTCATTTTGGACGCTGAAATTTGGTGTCAGATCAGAAGTATTTTGTCTCGTTCTGACAATTTCTGGTCATCTTCAAGCAATTTCGAGCCATTTTGGACTATTTATGATATGTTTTGGACCAATTCTTGTCAATTTGGACCAATTTTGAGGATGACTTTTAATAATTTTGAAAAAAATTTAGTAATTCAGGAAACTTCTGTCATTTTCCACATGTTTTTGAGCAATTGCTGACAGTTTATGGTTAATTTTGAGTCATTCTGAACACATTTTTGTAACTTTGGAGTAATTTCTACCATTTTTTTCAGTCTTTTTGAACACATTTGGATTGTGGACTAAAACTAAATATTTGAGGACTTTACCATTGGCTTTGAGAAACACTGATCAGCATTATTCACAGTTTTATGACAGTTTTTAAGCCGAACAATAAATACATTAATTAAGAAAACAGTCGTCAGTGGAGACAATCCTAAGTGTGAGTCCTGGTTGGTGGAGTCCAGTGAACCAAACTCTGAGAAGTTTTTATTCTGCTTTGCTAAAAGATGGACGTTGGCGTTACTTCTTGTGTTTCCGTTTCTTGAATCTGCTGCTGGTGATCATTAAGCCTCATCCTGTCTGCAGTTCATCAGGTTCAGACCCGACGTCTCGTTCTGTTTTTAGTTTTCATCTCCAGCTTTCTTAAAAGTCTCGACTCAGCCGTTTGGTGAGCAGGTGGCGGCTGCTGACAGATGGAGGCGGAGCTTCCAACAGTTTATATCCTAAACACCGGTGTTCATAATTAGTGTTTTGGTGGTGGCGGCTCACCTGTACAACAGGTTGGGTCACATTGTCCTGAGAGGTTGATGTACAGACTGACAGCAGTGAAGTTTCAGCTTTTTGTGATCACAGAACAATTATTCTCAGATCTTGTTTTGACATATTTTCCTCCTTTGTAATTATTTTCTTCATCCCAAATGTCTCCTCCTGATTACCAGAAGAAAACTTTCTGCTGAAGTCAGGATCTCCAGGAAATGCTGCTTCTCTGGAGGTCACAGAAGTGATTCTAATGTGGTCTGGTTAGATGTGGTTCATTAAGTCATGGAGATATTTACACCTTCCACAGCTCCTCACAGGACTAATAAATGATAATAATAAATCAACAAACAGGTTATTGACTAATAAAGTTTAAGTGTTAAATTAAAGCCTAAGTAACCGTTAAGTTTCCAAAAGTGTGTGGACGAGTTCATCATACTGAGTTTATCTGTAATAAAAGCCTGGAAACAAATCTGGAACCAAGTCTAAACCAGTTCAAAACCAAGTCTGACACCCGTCAAAAAGAACAAGTCTGAACTAAGTCCAAAACAAAGGTTTAATCCAGTTTGAAACCTGCACAAAACCAAGTTCCAAACCAGTCTGAGACCTGTTCTAAACACGTCTAAAACCAAGTCTAAACTGAGTCCAAAACAACGTTGAATCTGCACAAAACCAAGCCCAAAACCAGGTTCAAACTGAGTCCTAAGCCATGCCTGAACTAGTCCAAAACCAAGTCTAAAGTCAAGTCCAAAACAGTTTAAAACCAAATGCCAAATACAAAAATGACTTGATAAACTTGTCCAAAATTACCAGAAACATGTAGAAAATGACTTAAAGATTGTCCAAAATATGTACAAAATGCGTTTCAAGAATCAGTTAAAAATTGTCCCCGTTGGCTGCACCTCCTGTTCAGACTGAGCTGGATGATTTCAGACACTTTTCTCTCTACGGGTGACGTGATCTGCAGCTAACCTTGAAACCACAACCTCAGTTAAAATCAGCTTTTCCGCCATGTATTCTCAGAGATTTATTTCCACTTGAAGCCTGTATTCATTCCTTCTAAAGAGGGGAAAGTTGGTCAAACTCAGCACATTTCCAAAAGAAGTGAATGAATTGAAAGTTATTTTAAACTTGTTGAAAGTGAGTTAAACGGTTGTCACAGATGAGTTCATATATGTTCAAAATGACTTCCAGTTTATCCCCAATGACTCAGAACACGACTACCTGAACACTCCGAGATTTATTTTCTCTTAAACTCTGTAATTTCTTCCCTCATTGAGGAGAAAGTAGGTTTAACTTTTCTCAGATTTTACTCCTGATTTATTTCTTCTTCTCCTCCTTAATAGAAGTCAGCGTGAAACCTTGCGATTATTCACGTCCATCAGCTCCCAGAGCAGGAATTAAGCAATAATCTAAATAGCAGAGAGCAGCAGCATTAAACTAAACTGTTATTTTCTCCGTGATTAAGTGTAATTATCCCAATCATTGTTCTGCAGACTCCCAGCAGCCGTCTATACGCTAAATTAGAGCTCCCTCTGTGATCATTCAGAGCTGTTCTCAGCCAATCACAGCGGCCCATCCAGGTGGTGTCGCAGGAAGCAGAGTGGGGAGGGGCGGCAGCCTGCAGGCGCTGATCCGGGATCCACTTCCTGCCGCCATGCGTCCCCCGAGGAGGCCTGAAGCTGATCTAGGAGCAGCGTCGCTCCGGCCCGACCTGCTCTTCTGCTCTATAAAAGCAGAAACCCGTCATTAGCCCGTCGAGGCGCTCATAAATCAGACGTCGCCGTGGCAACAGGAGCTACAAATCGTCAGGACGTCTGAGCTGACAGGCCTCTGGCACGTCGGGGGAGTTTTCAGAGAAAGTTGGAAGTCAGATGAGGACTGATTCGGTCCGTCATCCTGCGTTGACGTGATTTGGCGTGCGGGGCGTTTTTTTCTCGGCGCCTCACGTGAAGTCGAACATCAGACATCCATCATCCAGCTGTTCGTAAACGCAGCAGTTAGCGAGGTGGAGACGCCAATAAACGCAGCCAGATAATCGATGGACATCAATCACTGACGTTTATAGATGTTCCTGTTCACACTCTGGCAGGCGCTGCTGCATGTGCTGCAGGTCGTAGTTCTACACAAACATCTCTTCATGGTCTGATCAGCAGAACGATGAGCCCAAACATCCAGCCAGAGCTCCACGGACAAAACAAAACAAGTGTTAAAGCAAGACGTCTGAACTAATTCCAAAACCAAGATTAAAACAAAGATGAAAACCAGTCTAAACCCAGTCTGAACAAAACAACCAAAATTAAAACCAGCAAAAACGAAAAGTAGCTGCAAGTTGCCTCAAATATGTGGATGAGTTTATATCACACTGCTCTGAATTTATTTAGAATAACAGCCTGAAACACAAGTCTGGAACCAAGTCTAAACCAGTACAAAACCAAGTCTAAACCAGTATAAAACCAACTCTAAACCAGTACAAAACCAAGTCTAAACCAGTACAAAACCAAGTCTAAACCAGTACAAAACAGAATCTAAACCAGGCCAAAACCAGTCTAAAAATAATCCAAAACAAAGTCTACACAAGTCCAAAGTTTAAAAACCAGTCTACATCCTTTGGCAAAACTGACTCAAAGACCATCTACAGCCATGTCCAAAAAGAATCCACTTTCAAATTAGACCACAAGTCCCTAACTAGTCTCTGACTGGTCAGAATACCTTAAAAACTGAGCAGGTGTGTTCAGGTGAGCAGAGAGTGGAAATCCCCTCCGTCAAGCCTCGACACCTTCAGCTGTTACCACCAAACTTTCCTTCTGTGAAGCTTCAGTGAGGAGTTAAAGACATGCGCTGGACTTCCTGTCTCAACCCTGGACTTCCTGTGTCCACACTAGATTTCCTGTGTCAACGCTGGACTTCCTGTGTCCACACTGGACTTCCTGTGTCCACACTAGATTTCCTGTGTCAACGCTGGACTTCCTGTGTCCACACTGGACTTCCTGTGTCCACAAAGATGCAGATTGTGTGTATTTCTTTCCTACATTTGATCCAACTGCAGCGAGTCTGCAGCTGAGCAGCTGAGTGGATAACGAGCCTCTCGTGTTAATTGCCTTCATTTGCAGCGGTTAAGTTGATTTGCTTGATGAGGGGTTTGATAATGAGAGGTCGGGTCAATTTGTCTTGTTTGGATAAATACTTTGATTACGTGGCAGACCCTCTGATCGGGGCGAAGGATGACTGACGCTAATTGCAGCACTCGACTGATTGGAGGTGAAACGCTCAACAAGTGGAAGAAACTCCAGGAAACAGCAGAAGGTTCAGACAGAAAGAAAACACTCGAGTTCTGCAGGTAGAAGAGCTGAAAGCGCCTCAGGTTTTCATATGTGGCTGATCAAAGTTCAACTATTTTCATCCTCAGTGTCAACCAAGAAGTATGTCTTCTAGCAAAATGACGCAAAACTTCACCAAAATCACGAGAAATTGTCAAAAATGGACTTGGCTTTGGTCAAAAAGCAAAAAATGTCCAAAATCTCCCAAACATTACGCAGAATGACAATACATCTGTGTAAAATGTGCAAAAAAATCTGTCTAAAATAACTTGAGATGAGACAAAATATTGTCCAAAAGGACAAACTTTTGTCCAAATGTATTCAAAACCTGTCCAACGTGGGTAAAACTCTGTCCATACTTTCAATACTTTCTGTCCATACTTTCCAATTTTAAGTTTAAGGTTTTTGGGTCATTTTGACCAATTTCTGAGTCATTTTAGACACTTTTTGTGTCATTCTAGGTAAATTTTGAATCAATTCAAACCATTCTGAGTCATTTTGACCAATTTTGGAAACTTTTTGACATTTTGGACTGGAAATATTTTGATTAAATTAAAACAATTTTAAGTCATTTTTTGAGAAATTTAAGGCACAAATTTTGTGATTTTGGACTAGTATTGGTTTATTCTGTAGATATCTTCAGTTTGGACAACTTTTCTGTCATGTTGGACAGGTTTTGAGTAAGTTTGGACAAATTTTTGTCATTTTGGCCATTTTTTGTCAGTTTGGACCAATTGCCAATTCTTTTGGACCATGTTTGAGTCATTTTGGATATTTTTTGAGTAATTTTTGGCACGACTTGTGTGATTTTGGACCAATATTGGTTTATTCTGCAGAACTCTTTGTAAACCTTTATGTCATGTTGGACACATTTTAAGTCATTTTGGAAAGATTTCGAGTAAATTAAAACAAATTTTAGTCATTTTGACCATTTTTCAGTCAGTTTGGTCCAACTGCCATTACTTTTGGACAATGTTTGAGTCATTTTTGAAATTTTTTTGAGCAATTTTAGGCACGACTTTTACAATGGTGGACTAGTGTTGGTTTATTCTGGAGAAGTCTTTGTAATGAAGTAAAAAATTCACCCTTACCAATTTGTCGACCAAAAAGAAATGCTAATCTAGGTTAATCAGACCTGTTCTTACAGCTAAACCAACTGTTGAGGGTTTGTCTTGCTGCTCCAGGTAAACCGAGGTCTGAGCTGGTAGAAGATGTGAAGAAAAGCCGGTGAATAAAGTGTAAAGCGAGTCGTGATGGAGATGAAACCCTCCCCCTCCGTCGCCGCTACCTGCCTGTATGTTGGTGGCGTTGCCATGGAAATGTTTCAGTGTTCACATCGGGAGGCTGAAATGAAATAACAGATGGTGGGATGCATGTAGGTGCACGACCGGCAGAAACAAATTATCACTTGTCTTTATCTGCTTTAAAATGCTGCCGGGTGGGTCCAGCTGAACCGTTACTGACGGTTATTAAATTCAATTATCAAACGCACATGAAAGAGAGCAGCTGCATCCAGAAACAAAAGACCAGCAGCATTTTTATGAGCCGTGGAGGAAACTGAACATTTTCATAATCCATTTGCATACGTGATGATTTGAGACGGTTTCCAGGAAATGTCAGCAGAAACACAACAGTTTCTTTCTCTGGCGCTGCTGCAGTGACGTCTGGTTTTACCGCCAAATCTTCCTACTTCCGCCCATTTTTGCGGTGCCCTAAATTGAATCCCAGCACCACTAAAATTTGAGAGGCCTTTTTGTATTCCGTGTCCTTTTTTTTAAGAAACCAGAAAAGTGTAAAAACCATACAGTACTTGGTTGATAGGTAATGTTTTAACAACAAAAATACAGCACCCTCCCCCCCCATCTTGCCTCTAAAATGGTTTGATCCCCTCCAACTTTCCCACCTGGGCTCTGAGCTTCTACCTGCACAGAGCTCAGCTGCCTCCCAGAGATGTACAGTCGTGGTGGAAGTAGCTGCTTTAAACCAGGATATGTGGCACAATTCTGAACGTCTACCACCCAATACCAACTCATTATTATCATTACAAGTCCTCATTTCTGCTGCATTTAATCACAGGTTACTGTTTATGTTGTTAGCTAGGAGTTAGCTGATGTTTTTTCTAGATAGCAAACGTTCCAGGTGGTCAGTGTCTGTTTGAACTGGACTGAGAGAAGCTGCTGTTGTGTGTGTGTGTGTGTGTGTGTGTGTGTGTGTGTGTGTGTGTGTGTGTGTGTGTGTGTGTGTGTGTGTGTGTGTGTGTGTGTGTGTGTGTGTGTGTGTGTGTGTGTGTGTGTGTGTGTGTACAGACAGACAAACAGCCTCATCATGGACATAAGATAGTTTTTTCCAAAAAAGGAGCCAGGTTCAGGTAAGAGTGTCGGATCAGATGGTCTATCAGGACTAATGTTGTAAGTTGGATCAATGTTTATTTCTCTTATTAGATAGAAAACACATTGTTTGGTTATTGGCCTTTTGGTTGACAGTACAAAGACAGACAGGACGTTATTTATTCGTATTCTTATTGGTATTTTTTCATGTTTATGTAATTTTTCGTCTCGTTGAATACAATCTATTTGTGTATGATTGTCAGTCCAAAGAGGGAGAGATGAAAAAGGGGAAGGAGAGGAGAGAGTTTAAGGTCAGGAAGAACCAGGTAAGAAAACAACCAGAGAATAGTGGCAGCAGAACAGCAACTGTTAAGCTGACAAGCATTTAAAGAACCTTTATCAGATTGGATGGTTTAGTCTCAGACTTTTTCTTTCACAAATGTGGGAATGAAATTGTGTTAAAATGTACAAAACAGTGAACTTTATCTTGCCTGTCCGGGAACATCTGGGTGCTCAGCATCAGTGTTTCCAACTCCTCAGTAAGGAAAGTAGCTATTGGCTGTCCTAGAAGTCGCTAGAAGTCGCTAAATGACGTCATCGCCTAATTTGCATCATTTCCTGTCTGCATGTAGTTGTAATCAACGTTGTAGGAGAGACAGAAAGTGAGAATAAAACACCCAAAATGTGTTTCTGAACTAGAGGCTGAATGCAGGGATTTATTTTAGTGACAGTGAAGAAACATTTTCATTTCCATCCTGCTCTGTAAGCAGGACGGGATCTGCAGAGACTTTGATTCATCTGCTGTCTGGACATGGAGTGATGAGGGTCTCCTTCCTCTAATCAGACAGTGGGATGCTGCAGGTCACTAGATTGACCAGCTGTACTTTGGAAGGGGAGGAGCTCACAGCGCCACCTGCTGCTCATTGAGGACAGTAACTACAGAACGATCCCAGCTTTCATGTCAGACAGGGGCGGATCCAGATTCATTTTAGTTGGGGGGGAACAGGGGGGTACAACAGATATTTTGGGGGGGGGTTGTAAGAAAAAATGAAAGCTGCTACTGACCTTTTGCTTTTACAAAGTATTTTTCATGGGGGTGTTTTGGCTCTTTAACCCAATAGGAAAGCTGTATATGACCTTTTCATTTTGAACTGTTAACATTCAAATTATGATGGACGTGTTTCCTTGTTTATGTGAATTACAACATCATTAGCTGCAACATCTGCCTGTTCTGTAAAACTGGTAGCTCAACGACAGCATCCTGAGGGCAATTAAGTGACAAATACTGTGCAAGAACAGCACTATTACAACCCTGACAATTTCCACTTCTTAGAATGTTTACTGCCAATTATCACACATAAAACAAGAAATAATATTCTGTACTTTTAGCAACCAGTTCTCAGCTGTAAACCATAAACATCACAGGGTTCTGTATGCTAATCAGTCTAAATCACAATGAGTACTACCCAATACACAGTGAATAAATATTATCTGAAAGTCAGGTTATTGTTGTTTATCAGCACAATACAAAAAGATTTATGTTAGACATATTCCAGTTAAGACTCTAGAATATCATGATTTATGTAAATTTACCTCAATAATATAAATGTTCAGGTTAAGATTGTGCAGTGATATTTATTATGTAAGTTTAGCTGATTAAAGTTTATGACTCTACACTACAATATTATTATTTAAATTGACATCATTATTATAATATTTAGGGTCAGACTCTACAGTATTGAGATTAAGAAATCAAATATTCTATAAAATGTAAATACACTGAACTCATTTGGGTATATTTAAGTGAGACTCTACATTATTATTTGACACAAATCTATCTAAATCAACATTTTAATCATTTTTACTTCAAACATTTACTGGACTGATTTAAATATTAAAATCACTCCTTTCTAATCCTCTGCTGTACGTTCAAACCTGAGGCCTTAAATAGAAACACACAAGTATCTGATTGAAGGAACTTCTGCAGAGTCCTGGTTCCAGAACATGATGATAGAATTATAGACAAACTTTAACAAAAGCTGCCTGAGAGTTTACAGCTTTTTATATTAGATTTCTTCAGTAATTTAATGAGTTATCAGCAAAAATCAAGTGTTCATTTGATGAACTTCATTTCCTAAAACATCCAGAATTGAAGCTTATATCTTTGCAGCTGTAAAGTTTCTGCTCCTTCAAAGTTCACAACACAATGAATGAATTCCTAAAACACTCTCAATGCTGGAGAGCGTTTGTGATGCTGAAGCAGTGACCAGTTTTTCTGTTTCTTCTCTGGAGATGCACAATGAGGGACGTCTGCAGCGACTGAGAAAGAGTCTCACCACATCCTGACATGAGGAAAAAGACTTTATTGAAGACTACAATGATAAAAACTATCAGACAGCAGACGGCTGCATTCAAGGTGAGCTCTGAACATTTGATCTGGAACAGGAATTCAATAACGGCAGCATGAGCTTCATTTCAGTCTGTAGCTGCTGAATTCATGGATGAATCATCTGGCACTAGAGAGGAAGACCATCAAACATCCACGTCAGCTGATGGAGGTCCAAGAGTCTCACCCAACAAACAACCAACAGAGTGAAGACCTCCAATCTGATTGGACGGCCTCCTATTCAGCCACATGTGTGAACAAATGCCTCTAAGCTGATTTGTTTTCTAAAATAAATCTAGTTTGAGTCCTAATCTATGCCTGTGTTTGCTTCTTTACACTGCTGTTAACAGTTTAGGCTGTTAGATTGTTCCAGATAAGACAAGTACAAGATTCTTCAGAGCCGTTCTACCACGAGCCTGACAGGAAGAACTCCAACAGCTACTGAATGTTCCTGTGGTTCCCTCAAGGCTACAGGAGGAGCCCTACGAGGACGAGCCGGTCCACCTGATGGCGGCCAGTCGCTGCGGTTCAAAGCCAACACCGACTACGTGGACTTCTACTGGACCACACGGAGGCCTTCAAACCGGACCAACAAGTTCAGCGACTCCCCGACTCGTGGGTCTGAGGACGCCGCCGAGCCTCGGTCCAGCCGGCCTCCTGTCTGTGGGTGTTTGAGTGCTGAGAGGTTTGTGGATGCATGTGAACGTTCTGTGTTGAAACAGCAGCTTTGGACTCAGTAACGCCGGGAAAAACCAAGAGCTCCTTTATTTGTGACTTCCACTAAAAAAACTGATGAAAATAAGTTTGCAGGGTTCTGACTGATAACAGATTATTAAATAATGAAAATAATCCTTTAAATATTCCTTTAAACAATCCTTTTAGGTCCACATTTCCTTTACACTGACTTCTTGGTTTATGTACAAGTATTTTGGGTGGAATATACCATTAAGCTCAATGTTCAAGGGTTCTTCTGGGAATATACCATGAAACCAACCTTTTAGGTAAATGTTCCAGGATGTTGGGTAGAATATACCATCAGATCAACCATTTAGGTCTACATTGGAAGATTTTAGAGTAGAGTATTACTCCAAACCATCCTTTAGGTCTACATTTAAGGTGGAATACTCCTTTACAACAAGATTTTTTTGGTCTACATTGAAGGATTTTAGGTGGAATATTCCTTTGAATGAACTTTTTAAGTTTATGTTCAAGGATGTTGGGTGGAATATACCATCAGACCAACCTCCAAGGTACAGTAGTGAATTTTAGGTAGAATATACTCTGTAACAAATTGCTGTAAAAAATACAGCATATTTTATACAGTAATGTACCATTCTTTGTAAATACAGCTGAATACTGTAAATTCATGTGTTTTTAAAGAACAAAATATTAACAGCAAGCTTACAATCTTACAGCAGATTACAGTATTTTTCTGGTTTGGGTTGATTTGAGTCTGACCGTTACTCGTCTCAGCAAATCTTCCTGCACATCACCGCATTTAGCAAACAGTCAACACAAAGAAGTGCCGAAATAGGTTTAAAATATTATGTATCAGTGATTTTACTCATTACTGAGAGAAGAAATAGGAGCAAAAGAAGAACTGAGGACGACGATTTTCGGCCCGGCTCAGACCTGCACAGACCATCTGTAGCTGATCCATCCTGCTCCTACGGTTCACTAAACAAGGTAACTGTGATTATTAAAAAGTCAGCCTTACTTTTAATTCTGTCAGTCTATTTTATGTTTTATTCTGTGACAGTAACATAAACATAACCAGGTTAATTACTGTTTGGTGTTAGCCAGGAGTCGCGAGCATGAATGCTCATGTTTCCCACACTGTTAGCTAGCTAGCTAGCAGCTAGCATGAATGCTAATGTTTCCCACACTGTTAGCTAGCTAGCAGCTAGCATGCTCCCCTTTGGCAGCAGAGTGGAGAAAACTTTGGCTCTTTCTTTTAAACCAGACCAGGAAAATGAATTTCTAAGCAACCAGATCCAACTAGGTTAAGTTATCTATCTCTGTCTTTTACGGTGGCCAAAAGGTGCAAACCAAATTTACATAATGCAAAACAATTTTACAACCTCCAAGACAAATTTACAAGCGACAAAACACTTTTACAAGTCCAAAAACACTTTTACAAATCCAAATTTAACCGGAAAGGGAATGTCCCAACTCCGGGGTTGAACCGGAAGTGATAACGAGGAGCGGCTAATGCACTCTGTCGGTCTGATCTGCGCCATTTAAACACTCTAAAGACCGACCACACGAAAAACAAAACCGCGTCAATCGGTTCATATGCTCCCCACAAAACGGGCAAAACATCACCCGCTCGCTTTCCATCTTGGTTCACCATCAACAACAACCAAAAGTTGCATTAGCCGCTCCTCGTTGTCACTTCCGGTTCAACCCCGGAGTTAGGACATTCCCTTTCCGGTTAAATTTGGATTTGTAAAAGTGTTTTTGGACTTGTAAAAGTGTTTTGTCGCTTGTAAATTTGTCTTGGAGGTTGTAAAAGTGTTTTGCATTATGTAAATTTGGTTTGCACCTCTCGGCCACTGTAGTCTTTCGTGTTATTTTCCATTAAACATCCAATGTGATGCCCCACTGATCTGTTATCAAATCTCCACGTTCTTGTCTGCATTCAACCATTTAGGTAATTTCAAGTTTTAAAAAGGTTTGTAGGATGTGTCATGTTGCTTTTCTCTCCACTCAGGAAAGGTAAATTTGCTTGTTATGCAAATGGCTGCAAAAATTTTATTTAAATGTGTACTGAACTAGATAGTTGTTATAAGTGGAACCCTCTGTTTTGCTTAATAATTTGAGTTTACTGTTTGTTTTGATGAATGTGACAGAGTTCCATATTAAGTTCAAGGGATCTTTGCCTACATGCCTAATATATTCTTTCTTTGTCATTTCATTGTAGGCAGTTTCTTGGTATCAACCCTGAGAGGGGAACAAAGGCCAGCCAGGAGAAGGTGATGTTGCTCCAGAAAAAGACATCTACTGTAATTCCCCATGTAGTCACCCTGAAAAAAAGACTGATGGACTCTGAGTGGGACTTCATGTAAACCCACAGCACCTCTCCACACAGGACCTCACTTTCACAAAGGAAAAGCCCAGTCTGCAACCAGATGTTCATGTTGTCATTTTAAGGTAACAAGTCTCAGTATTGTGTTGGGTTCAGTGTAAAATACTTCAGTCCAGGTTTGTTCCATGACTTGGTGTTTATTGAACATGATCATGAGTTATGAAAGACTGATTCTGAAGGCAGGGTACCTGAAATGTGATGTGCAATTTTTAAACAGATTGCTGACATGTTAAACATCATTAATTTTTTTTTTGTAGATTTTATTTTACAAGACTTGAATTACTTGAAATTTGTTAGCTGCTGAATGTGTTCAATGCAGTAGTTAAATAATTTAAATGATATATAGGGATCTTTTGTTACAGTTCAGGAGAAATGGAAACCAAACTCAGTGTACCTGAACTAGAACATGCAGAATGAGAACCTGTTCAGCATGAGGAAATGATTGTATGTTACAAAAATTTAATGGGTTAAATAAGTCAGTTTTTGAAATATGTTTGATATAGAGTTGGCTTTAATAGAAGCTTAATGTTGAAAAGTCATCTCTTGTCTGAGCCATTTCTATGCTATACTGTTTCCTGGGGCTTTCATTTTGAGATGTGACATTTTAAAATCATTAGTTTTTAGCAATGTTATCACTTTATATCATCACATTCTCTGATATAAATTTTACAGTAGTAAACTATTTATGAAGATTACAGTACAAACAGTAAAATAACAGTATATGGTACCAAAATACTGACAGTAATATACTGTAAGCATAAACTCTAAACAACATAATATTGTCATATTTTTTACAGTAATAAACTGTTGTTGTAGGATACGGTAGGTTTACTGTAGAATAACAGTGTCCTGTTGCTGCTAGCTCTTTACTGTAAATTTACAGGGAAATTTCTTAGAGTGTACCATTAAACTCACCTTTTAGGTCTACATTGGAGGGTTTTAGAGTAGAATATTACGCCAAACCATCATTTAGGTCTACATTTAAGGTGGAATACTCCTTTACACCAAGATTTTTTGGTCTACATTGAAGAATTTTAGGTGGAATATTCCTTTGAACGAACTTTTTAAGTTTATGTTCAAGGATGTTGGGTGGAATATACCATCAGACCAACCTCCAAGGTCTACATTAGTGAATTTTAGGTGGAATATACCATTAAAATCACCTTTTAGGTCAACATTGGAGTATTTTAGGTGGAATTTTCTTCCAAACCATCTTTTAGTCTACATTTAAGGATGTTTAGGATGGTATATTCTTCCAAACCAACTTCTCAGGTCTACATTTCAGGTGGAATATTCCTCCATACTAACTTTTTGGTCTACATTGAAGGATTTTTTCTAAACCACCCTTTGGGGGTCTATATTTGAGGTTTTAGGTGGAATATTCCTTTTAACCAGCCCCTCAGGTCTCTTTGAGGATTTTGGATGGAATACTCGGTTAAAGCAACATTTTAGGTGCATGTCCAAGGATTTTTGGTGGAATGTTCCTTTAAGGTGGATGTGTGAGGACCTTGGAGGTGGAATACTTCCTGAAACCAACCTTTTAGGTCAACATGCAAAGATTTAAGGTGGAATATTCCTTTAAACCAACCTAAATTTCATGTTTTGATCATTATCAAGTGAGAAACCTCAATCCAGACTCCTCATAATGATGTTTGAGATTTATGCTGCTGTTATTTGTTTAGTCCAGACTAAATGACAGAAATCCACAACTGTAATTTTATTTCAGGACTCGGTTATTAAATGTCAAAACAATCCATGTGACTCTAAAAACTCAACAGCTTTACAAACTCTAAGATTAAACTCTCCACAAGGATCCAAAATAAGTTGGACTTCTACATGAGAGCTTTAATTATTCTTCATCTACTTCCTGAAAAGTTTGGTCAATAAAAAAGACAAAAACTAATATTTTCAGTTGAACTAAAGACAGACTTTGTGATTTTTCTGCTCACATGTTGTGTTGTTGTAAACTTCCTCTTTCAAATAAATATCCTCCTAACCCCCTGGAAACCAGCGTTTGTCCTGTTTTTGTGTTGCTCCTCGGCGACCCTAGACAGCCAGGTCCTAATGTTTTTTGAGCAACACACCATACTATGACGTTTTTACAATGATGGTTCTACTATGGAACCAGTTTGACATGTTCAGGCGTTCTTTGTGTGAAAACTCAGAGATTTCAGGTATCAGAAGGTGGTTTTCAACTTTCTTTGTTAACTTTCTGCTTCAACTTTAAACTAAATTTCCTTCACTAACCCAGCCCTCTGGACTTCCAGGAAGCTGTGTTCCTATTGGCTGTCCAGGTGGCTGCTTGGTGTTATCAGGAACACCTGAGCAGCTCAGTGTCTTCCTGCTTAATTTAGCTGCAGACAAACATTTCCTCTGTTTCTCTTCACCAGTGAACCGGGTTTGGCTCCCTTGCTTTAGTTTGTTCTTTAGGCATTGGCTTGCAGCTTCCAGCAGTAAAATCGTCTTTAATGGGTTTCTTGGTGTGTTTTAGGGCTTTGTACTGGATAGTTGTCTTGGTAAATGTGGTTCTTTAGCCACAGTTAGCACATGGTGTTAATGTGTGCAGTAATTAGTGGATTTGATGCAGCTGAGTTGTGTCTTTATCTTGGCTGTAGTGAGTCTTTAGAGGTTTTTGGTCAGACACATTCTGTATTCTTGTTTGAGAACCAGCGTTGGTTGTCCAGAAGGTAAGAGCTCCTGTCCTGATTCTCTGTTCTCAGAGGTTCTCTGGTAGGCTGCAGGAGACTTTAGCGTTTGGGTTGTACTAGTTTGGTTTTGTATGGTTTCATTTGGACGACTATCTTGAGGCCACTCCATGTGGTTTAGTGAGGTTTTCTGTAACAGTTCTACATAGCAACCTGCAGCAGAAGAGACTTTGAGAGTTTTTAGGAAGTTCTGGAGAGCAGACTTTAGAGCAGCAGAAACATTTGTCAGCAGTTTGAGCAGGAGAAGGTGAGCTTCAGAGTAGAAATGAGACAGAAACCTTCTTGACCCGTGTGGTGAGGTCCTGTACCAAGAGTTTGAGCAGGTTGTGAAGAGTCTGTAGTTCTTTGGTCTGAAAGCACAAGAAGAGTCGACTCATAAAGGAGAAAACAGGAGATATTGTTGGTTCTTCTGTCGCTCTGCAGTTTCCAGTTTCCTTAGACTGAATATCAAGTTTATATTTTAAATGATTTCCCATGTGAGCCCAAGAAGACTTCAATAAACTCCCTCCATCCCCTGGACACAACATACTTTATTACCATGTTAAATCTTTTTGGTTTTTTTATGTTTTTGAGTTTTAATCATAGTTTTAGCATAGTTTTTTCTCTTTGCGTGTTTAGTTTTGTCATCTGTGTGAAAGGTGCTAAACAAATAAAGTTGAATTGATAAACTGAATAATTGACTAACTCATGATTGTGACAACAGAAGTATTTTCATTGTGATTTAAGGGTTTGTTTCATTTTTAAGGTTGGGGTTAAAATCTTTACAGAAAAAAAGATTAAAGAAATAAACTACATTTTTTAAAAAAGCAATTAAATCAAAGGGGAAAAACGTTTAATACAATAAAACTTTTAAAAAGAAAATTAAACATTAAATACAATTAATTTATCTTAAACAGACAAAATATTTAATTAGATAATTAAACAGAAGATACAAAATATGTAATTATAAAATAAAAATTTTTCAAATATTAAACATTAAAGATGAAATATTTTCATCTTTAATGTTTATATTTTAGACTATTAAGCATTTTAAAAATTCAATTAACAAGAATATTAAACATTTAAAAAAATACAAAACATTTAATTAGATTATTAAACCTTAAAAAGACAGAACATTAATTTAGAAAATTAAATGTTTAATTAGAAAATTAAATCTTAAAGACAATAAAACTTTAAATAGGAATCAAACAGAAAATACAATGAAGCATTTAAAAAGAAAATTAAACATTAAAAGGAGGTGAAACATTTAAAAGGAAAAACAAAGATTTAATCGAAAAATTAAACATTGGTAAAGAAAAGGAAATTTTTCAAACAAGCCGATAAAACATTTGAAAAAACAACAAACATTAAAAAGACAAAACATTTGGAAATCAAAAAAGACATTAGAAAAGAATTAAAGGTGAGAAAAGAGCAAAACTAAACATTTAAGAAGAATCAAACGAAAGGCAAAACATTTGAAAAGACACCAGTTAGACTTTAGAAGATCAAATTAAACAGAAGAGACAATAAAACGATCAAAAAGAGAAAAAACAGATAAAGGTGTTCAAGCGTTTTCTCGTCTGCAATGAAAACATCAAGTTGTTTCTTCAAATATTTCCTCTTTCTATGTTCTTGGTTTGATTGTGGACAGATTTACTAAGAACTCATTTCAGAAAACTGATTTCCAGATAAAGTCTACTAGTAGTTGATGGCACTGATCAAACTAATGTTACCTTCTGATCTCCACAATCTTTACTGTTCAGTGAAGAGAATCAAAGTTTGTTGAGGATTTCTAAAAAACCCACAGGTGAAGGTCTGAGAAGAACTCAGATGGATGATCTAAATGTGAAATCAAGACTCATGGTCACAAGTTTTAAGGCTTCTGTTAACCAGAAAGTTCAAACTAACAGAGAAGTACTGAGAAACTTTTGAAACTTCAGTCCTCAGACTGTCTGAAGGTTCAAACTAACAGAGAACTACTCAAGAACTTCTAAGATTTCAGTCCTCAGACTGTCTGAAGGTTCAAACTAACAGAGAAGTACTCAAGAACTTTTAGGTTTTCAGTCCTCAGACTGTCTGAAGGTTCAAACTAACAGAGAACTACTGTGGGACTTAGAAAATTTCAGCCCTCAGACTGTGTGAAAGCGCAGGTCCTGAGGACTCGGGAGGTGTGGAGGCTTTGGAAAGTCTTGGAACTGAGGGTTCCACCCTCCAGAACAAAGGCTGAAGCCCAACCTCCTGAGAAAAACGGTCGAGTTGAGACCCGCGTTAAAAAAAAATTCGAAAACGACAAAAAATAGATGATAAATGCGCAAAAAAAAGAAGAATTAGTATCTGAGCAAGTAGCTCAGGAGGATAAGAAGAGGACTACCAAGTGGAAGGTCGCAGGTTCAAGACCCGCCACCGGCAGTTTTCTTTCTTTGTCTTTGTCAATCTTTTGATAAAACTTAAGAAGTGTCTGGTCTTGAACCAGCGACCTGCAGCTCCATAGGCAAATCCTTAACTCACTGAGCTACAGATCAGATACAAAGAAATAAATTCGTCGTCCCTTTGACATCGTAGTTGCTGAAGTCACCACATGGGTGGAGCCAAGGCGGAGTCTGGGTGGAGTCAGGGCGGAGAGTAGGCCGGGAGGTGGGTGGCGGCCTCCCCCCTCTACTCCCCCCACCACCCACCACACCTTCCCCCGCCTGACGAGTTCTTCGAGTCTCCACGAGTTCTTCGAGTCTCGACAGGTTTTCCCCAGTTTCTGGAGTTTCCACCAGGTCCGAGGCAGAACAAGTTGTCATGAAGAGGTGTTGAAGTCGGCCAGGATGGACTGACTTTTTATAGCGACTAGAAGGAAGACCACTAGAAGAGCAGGTCTTTAACCACCATCCATAAAATCCATGGAGTCGCTCCAGAGAAATGAAGGGAGGTCAACTTTTATCAACCTCCATCCAGATGTTCAACTTCATATCTTCACTTGGACATTTTTAGCACCACAAACCTTTAGTATCACACTTTATTATCATTTATAAGGACTTTAATGGAATCCACCAGCAGATTTACTTTTTGTTGAGAAACTTTATTCTTGTCGTTGTGGGACTGCAGTATTTAAAACTGTTCTTTCTATTTGACGTCATGTTTATTAGTTTTAGTGGAGAAAGTTATTTTAATTGTCCATTAGTCCCTTAAAAACCAAATAATAAATTGGATTAGTCAAGAGCTTTAAATTTCTTACTTTGTCATATTTTAAATATGACAAAAAAATACAAAAATAAAGCGTCTTGAGACAATTTGACCTGTAACTGGCGTTATATAAATAAAATAGAATTAAAATTGTATGTATCTTGTAATGTTGGATTAATTCAGCCATATATGTTGGAAAACACATTTTCTTTGTCCATTAATCTGTTGATTGTTTTCTGCACTAATTCATTCCTTGTTTTGGTTTATAAAATGTCAAACCCAAATATATTCAGTTTACTGTCATAAAAACCAAAAAGATTTACATTCATGATGCAGGAATCAGGCAGTTTTTCACTTTTTATCTTAGTTTAGTCAGAAAGATAGTTGATAATGTGTGAATTGTTGCAGCTTGTGAGCGGTAAAATGTTTTAATCTTTGGGGCCGAGTGTCAGAAAACATTTAGAAACCAACATCAACAAAACACTCAACAAACATTTGAAAAACTGCACTTTAACATCAATGAATGACACTGAAGTTTAATCTCTACATAAATGAGACTGAGTCTGGATGTGCTGCTCTGTCATTAACTCCTAAGTTTAGGGAAAGTTCAAACAAAAGAGGACAGTTCAGATAAGACTTGAGAATGAGCTTATTCTGAACAAACATCTCAGACTTTCTGAGCTTCAGCACCTCTAGCAAGATATTTTAACAACAAGCAACTCAAGAGATCCAGAAGTTGGAGAGACTTAGCTTTAGCTGAGCCAAAGAACATGTGTGACGCTAACCTAGCAAACATTTCAGACTTTTCTCTGTGAATTCTGAGAAATAATTTCCTATTTAATGACAGAGCTACACATCTTAACTCAGTCTCATTAAAACAGACTCTAATTCAGTGTCATCCATCCATATTAAAGTGCAGTTACCCAAAATGTTTGTTGCATGACCTCCAACAAAACCTGTCCAGGTAGAAGGCCACTTTGACAAACAGGAAGTGGAAGATTCCAAGCAGATTTATAGAAGGGGGAACCGGACTGTACTAAGTGTGGTGGAGTATAGAGGGGTGTTTTGTGGGTTTTTAAGGGGGATCATGATTATTAGTGAGACATTTGGAGTAGATATTCATTTGCAGTAAATTAAAGTATTTAAAATCTTGGAGTTAAACACAAACTCTAACAGAAAACTTTGTTGATACGTTTTTGTTTTGTTTACAGATGTTAAAGGAGTTTTATTCGTGACGTATAACCAATCAAATCACTCCAGAAGACAGAGCAACCACAGGTAGATAAAGGTTCAGAGCCAAAGTAGTGCCATTTTTAAATGTATTTATTACCGTAAATCAGTAAAAAATAAAATACTGATAATCAGTAAATCAGTCAGCCCACAATTACTACAATTCTACAATGTATGTCTCTTTCCTTTGACTTGTTATTTGTACAATATACAATGTATATGATGCCATTTTTTCATAGCAAAGGCTGTACTATGATGTTTTCTAAGAGACATGCTAAACTATAGGCTTTTTTAATTGACATATTACTGTGACGTTTTGTTGTTTTAGTTTTTTTGTTGTATTTCAAGAATTTGAACAGTTTTAAAAATGACTATACTTTAACTTGTGCAATGAAATATTCTATGGCATTTTTTAGATGACATATTATACTCTGATGTTTTCTTGAATAACATAATATTTTGACAATATGCTGCACTATGACAGTTTTTGAACTACATATCATACATGACAATTTTAGGCAACATCCCATCATTTTGCGCTTTTTGAACCACATAATCTATGGATTTATTTGCCGACATGCTGTACTATGAACTACAGGCCATACTATGTTATTCTTGAGTAAAGTATACTATACTTTGACATTTTCTGAACTACATCCTATACTATGACGTTATACACAGATGTGCTTTGGTTACATGTTGATTTATAATCTAGGTTTTTTTCTGTTTTGTTTTTTGATGGCATTACCACAGACCTGACCGTGAACACCATTGACACCCACCTGAGGGAGACGCTGTCTAAGATCTCAAGGCTGCTTGGTCGTGGTCTTTCTGGTCCTGCTCCAGAACGCCTTCATCAACTACATCTTCTATTGAAGAGGCCCTCAGATGCTGCGATCTCTGACCTTCGGGAGGAACTGCTACTTTCACTCTGTAACGAGACGGTGGTTATTTTAAAGACCCAGCTCCTGGTGGCTTTGAGTGAAAGTTTAACATCCATCAAAACAGAACTACAGACAGTTAAATCTGAGCTGTCGGTCAGTATTTCAAACATCACGAAATTGTCTAAACAAACTGAAAAAATCGGTCTAAAATTTTTAAAAAAGTGTTCAAAATGCTTTAAATTGATTCAAAATATGCCCAGAATGGCTCAAAATTCATCCAAAATGATCAAAATTGACCGAAATGACTCAGAAATTGGTCAAAATGACCCAAAACATTGGCTAAAATGTCAAAAACTTGTTCAAAATAGCTTAAAATGGTCCAAAATGTCTTGAAACTAACAGAACTAAAATGATAAAGATTTGTCCTTATTTACTCAGAAATGGTCGTAAATGACAAACACCTATTCAGACTTATTCAGAACCTGCCCAGCAGGTGTGGATTAACCTGCCCGGTAGTTTATCGCCCAACAAGAACCCAAATACCAACGTCAGCTTCATTGTTTTATACCAGAACTGCTCGTTTTGGACAAATTCTCATCAGTGTGGACGACTGCTGGTTGTTTTGGACACATTTTAAAACACTTAGGACAGAGTTTGAGTCATCTTGTTCAACCTTTGTTGTCATTTTGGACGATATTTTGCCACATTGGGACAATTTTGACTCAAGTTTAAATCGTCTTCATCATGTTTTGATGTTTTGAATTAAATTTTGATGTCATTTTGGAAAAACGTTTATTATTTTTGACGCATTTGAAAACATTTAGGACAAAGTTTGAGTCATGTTGAACAAACCTTTGTATTTGGAGTCAGTCTGGAGTCATTTAGGGCAATTTTTTGTCATTTCGTACAAATCATTTTTTAACATATTATAAATAATTTAGGGCAAATTTTGAGTCATCTTGTTCAAATTTTGTTGTGATTTTGGACAATATTGTCATATTGGGATGATTTTTAGGTGATTTATTTTTGCCATTTTGCCATATTGTACAACTCTTAAGTCATTCTATTACATATTTTTAGTCATTTAGGACAAGATTGATGCATCTTGAACACATTTTGTCATTTAAAATCAGATTTGACTCATTCCAAACACATTTTGGACAAAAATGTGTCATTTTGGATAAATTTGGAATCACTGAGAAAAGCTTTTGCCTCATTTTGGTCCAATTTTGAGTCCCTTAATCAATTTTTTGTATTTGTAGTTGGTCTTGGGTCATTTAGGACAAATGTGACGTCATTGTGGACAAATTTGTGTCATTTTAAATGAATTTTTGAGTCATTCTTGACAGATTTGAGCCATTTTGGACAGTTTTGGAGTCATTCAGGGCACTTCAGTTTGTAATTTGGACAGATTTCAAGACATTATGACCAACTGGACAAGTTTTTGTCATCTCAGAAAAACTTTGAGTCTCTCAGAACACATTTTTTGGATGAATTTAGAACTAGAGTTAATGTTGACTTTACCTTGTTGTCTGAGTTACGGGTTTTGTTACTAAAATACAAAAAGTTTTGAAGTCCAAAATTAGCATAAATGTGTCTAAAATGACTCAGAAATTGTTCAAAAAGAGAGAAACTCATCTGAAATAACAAATATTTGTTCAAACTGACTTCAACTTTAGCCCTAAATGACTGGAAAATTCTCCAAAAAATACATAAAGATTATTGAGATGTGTGGAAAATGTGTTGAGAATAACTAAAGTCCATAAAGACAAAAAGCCTGTCCAAAATTATTTAAAATTTGTCCAAAAATCAACACTTTGTCTTCCTTTAACATTCAAATCAGTGTGATGTAGGGTTAATGTAATGTGGATTAATCCGCCGCCGAAAATAGTCCCCAGCAAATGTACGGTCCTGCATGATTTAGGTGATTAATTACCTTCTTTCTTGAATTGAAACCATATTTCTGAGCATAGTTGTCCCGATCTGTGCTGTAAATTAGTTTATTATGTCATAGGGCATTATTTAAAATATATTTTTGCTGTTTTTATTGTATTTTCAGATTATTTTGCTGCTGTTTAAGTCTTTATCTGAATAGTTTCAGGAAGAAAATTCAGTTGAAACCTTCATTTACTGACATATTAGCTTCATAAATGTCCTTTATGTGCACGTTTTAGCCATAAATGCACCAAAAGAATCACCAAAGGTCCCCGACAAATTTACTACGAGATTTAGGTGATTAATTAGGTCCTTTTTTTTGAAAATCAAACTATATTTCTCAGCATAATTGTCCAGATCTGTGCTGTAGATTAGTTTATAAATCCATAGTGCATTTTAAATGTATTTTTGCTGTTTTTATTGCATTTTAGCAGGTTTTTAGCTCTAACTGCACCAAAAGAATCACCAAATGTGGATTAATCCGCCGCTGAAAATAGTCCCTAATAAATGCAGCGTTTGAAGGAGAATCATTTCCTCCTTTTTAAATAAATTAAATCACATTTCTAAGCCTTATTTTGTGTTGTTGTTTAAAAATTACTCACTAAAAACAGAATTATTTCCATTTAGAGGTGAAATAATAGTTAATTGGTTCCACTAACTAATTAATTTCCGGTGTTTTATTAATAATATTTACTGATTCTGCTATATGTTGCTGCTGTTTTCATGTTTATTGTTGCTTCTGCTTTATATTTTCCTGTTTCTTCAAGTGGATTCATTGATTGTGAGGCTTTTCTAATGAAGTGGTTTGTATTTATGGGGCCCCTGGAGGCCCCCAGCAGCAAGTTCTGGTCCCTGGAGCGTCCGGTGTGGCCCAGAGGGTCTCAGCTCTGGAATTATTCACATTTTATCAACCAGAAAGCTGCAAACAGCTGATTAAAGGTGCAGAATTTATCTTAGCTCCTCGGTCCGTTTATTCTGTTTATATTATTTATTTATTATTTTTTCGTTAATCCGGTAAAACGACGTTAAATCTGATTATTTATTTCATTTTGTCCGCCCTCAGACGCTGCAGGAGGCCCCCGACGGAACACCGGAGCCTCCCGGAGCTCCAGCAGCCGGTGGAGGCCGCGGAGAGGCGGCCCGGAGAAGGAGCGGAGCGCCGCGGGGAGAGCAGCCGAGGATGAGCGTCGATCTGCGGGAAGCTTCAGGTCTGAGAGCCGCTGATTTAACCGTGGAGCTTCAGCAGGTATTTAATGTTTGATTTATTTTACTAAAATAAATAAATGTAAGTAATATTAATAGTAAATGTTAGTTAAACGCTGCGGCCTGTTTAGTTTGTTTAATTTGGATTCTTTTAACTTTAAATGCGTTCAATTCTCACGTTATTTCCGCTCATCTTAAAAAATAGAAATATATATATATTGTTCAACTATAATAATAATAATAATAATAATAATAATATATAACACTATAATTCTAATGATTTCTATCTTTAAAAGAATGAGGACACTGTCATTGCATTATTAATAATAAGAATATTAATTGTTATATTAATAAGAATATTCTTGCTATCGTTTTCTTCTTCTTCTCATTATTATTATTAGTAGTAGTACACAGGTTGTATTAAATATTCTTTAATTTCAATTGTATTTTTTTAAACATACAAATGTGAGTTTTGTTCATTTCTATAATTATTAATAATTTTTTTATTCATTAGTATTATTATAATATTAGTATGCAGTTACCATTATAAGGTGTCATATTTATTCATTTTTAATACAACTATAATTTTAATCAATTATTATTATTATTTATAGCTCAGCAGTATATAGTTGTATTTGTAAAGATGAGCGGAAATAACGCGAGAACTCTTAATGAGTTTCTCCTTTCTTTTAAATTGTTTAAAATGATAGTTTTATTTAAAATGAATAAATATTAGAGTTTATAATGGTAACTGCATACTACTACAACAGTAAAAATGAATTAATAATATTAAGAATAATTGTAGAAATTAACAAAACTCACATTTGTCTGTTTATATAATAACAATAATAATAATAATAATAATAATAATAATAATAATAATGAGAAGAAGAAAAACAATAGCAATCATATTATTATTAATGTAATAATTGTCATTATTATTAATAATAATAATAACACAATAACAGTCTCCTCATTCTTTTAAAGATATAAATAATTAAAATTATAGTTTTATTTTAAAAAAGTCTAATATCAGATCTAATAATAGTTGATAAACCTCCCTCCTATTAGTAATAATAATAATAATAATAATAATAATAATAATAATAATAATAATAATAATAATAATAATAATAATAATAATAATAATAATAATAATAATAATAATAAAAGAACTAACATGATCTAATATATCTAAATTATCTAAATCTAAATTAAAGTTTAATGTTTTTCAATTTCACTTTATGAAATACTTCAAATTAAATATGTTCAGTTGCTTCTTTATTTCTTGTTTTTATTAATTTTTTTTCTCTTATTTATTTAAATTTTTTTTAAAAAAACTGTTAAACTTCAGATTTTTTTCCAACACATGTATAAAAAGAAAACGTTTCTTTTTTTCTCCAATTCATTTCTTTTTATTGATATTTTTTTTCCAAATCTGAACACAGAAAGTACAAAGTCTGTCATTTTTTCTTCCCTTTTCTCAGTCGAACGTTTTTTTAGTGCATCGATCCTAAAACGATGAAAAAATAGATCTAAGAAGAAGAAGAGGAAGAGGAGGAAGAAGAAGAAGTGCTACATAAGGAGATGATGAGGTAAATCTGTCCAGGAAGAAGAAAACCAACAGATGAACGGATGCAGTGAGAGAAACAAACAAACAGCACACCTTATTATTATCATCATCACTATTTACACAGCAAATGCATAGAATACTTTCCTTTTTTTACATAAATACCTACATTTTCCCCCAAAAAACACAAAGAAAAACCACTGGCAGAGTGAAAACCACTGCAGGTTTCAGGGAAAAACAACCTTCAGTCGGTAGAATATTCAATATTCCAACAAATCTCCTCAAAATCAGCAGAAAAATGAAGTTTCTGAGTCTAGCTGAGGCACAAAACCCGATTCATCCGCCACTGAAAGTAGTCCCAACATTTAAGAGATTAATTAGCTCCTTTTTAGAAACAAAAATCATAATTTAAGCTTCAGAAATGTCCTTTAGGTGTCAGTTTTATTGTAGACACAGAAAAATCAGAGGTACTGCAGTACCAAATCTGGATTCATCCGCCAATGAAAATAGTCCCCAGTAAAAGCATAATTCCTGCAGGATTTAGAGGATTAATTAGTCAATTTTTAGAAATAAAAGCAGATTTTTCAGCCTAATTGTTGCTTTCCAGAGCTGCAGAGTTTATAAACCACTGTGATGTGTTTTAGTTCTGGATTATTACTTTTTTGTGGCAATTTAAGTCTGTTTTGTTGCCGTTTTAAAGTTTAAAAATGGCTTAAAAATGCTGAAACCGTCATTTATCTCTAATTTGTAAATAATAGTGATGAAATGTCACCATATAGGCTTCATAAATGTCCTTTATGTGATAGTTTTTAGTGTAAACGAACAACAAAACCAAAGGCATGACAGAATCAAATGTGGATTCATCCGCCGCTGAAAATAGTCCCCAATAAAAGCCTCATTCCTGCAGGATTTAGGAGATTAATTAGCTCATTTTTTTTTAGAAACAAAACCACATTTTTAAGCCTAATTGTTGCTTTCCAGAGCTGCAGAGTTTAAAAACCACTGGGACCTATTTCAGTTCTGTATTATTCCATTTTTATGGCTTTTCAAGTCTGTTTTGTTGCCATTTTGAAGTTTAAAAATGACTTAGAAATGGACATTTCTATCTTAATAAATTTAGATTATTCAGTTAAAATCAGTTTCCACCTCAAAATATTGAGAGGAAACTTTCATTTATTTAAAATTTCTAAATAAAACTGATCAAGTTTTGACACATTAGGTCCATAAATGTTCTTTATGTGCTGGTTTTAACTGTTCGAAACATCACAATGTGGATTCATCCACCACTGAAAATGCTTTTTTTAAAAAAATGAAACTGATTTGCAGGAACTATTCAACCTCAGCCGGTTGATGAGGTTTGTTGAGAAAAATACTGAATATTTCCAGATGTATTTTCAGGTTGTTTTTCCTTCACAAAGAGTCACAGGTTCATCCAGCAGGGAGCAAAGACGTTTAAATAATCAGCAGAACCAGCTAACCGCTAACATTTACCAGCTCCGTCAGGAATAATATTCTGTTAATTAATAATCTATAGGTAATAGAAATCAAAGAACTCTTCAGAGATGCTGGTTTGAGCTCCAGAAACCCTAAAAGTGTTTTTTACTGCAGTGTTTTAAGCATTTACCAGCCAGACAAACGACGTCCCTCAACCACAACTAAAACTGTGAAAATTTGAATTTTCAGACATCTGCAGTTTAATTCTGATTAATTCTAGTTCAAGAATCAGTTCAGTTTGTGTCGGTTCAGACTTCGACATTTAGTTAAAACACTGAGTTCTGTTAAACTTTACGACTGAATTTTCAGAATTTCAAGTTTTTTCACACCTGGGAAATTCACCATTTGATCAAAACATCTAAATACTGGAACCTTGTCTGGTCAAACTTTAACACATCAGATTCTACTGATGTTAGAGCCTCAACAGTTGGAGAAATGTGGACCAAAGACTGTATTTTAGTACAAATATGGATCCATCCATTTACACTCCCGATCAAGGTTTTTACACTTTTTTCCCATTTTCAAGAGCCACTAATTAAAATGTTGGCCTCTGCTGGAGCTAACTAGTAACTTAGATCTGCTGGAAACTATTCTGGTTGCGTCTTCACCAAATTTCACAGTTGTAGGAGTTTTATTTTTGGAGATATCAGCCCTTTAAAAAGGCTTCACGGGTAAAATGGGGGATTTTGAAGATGAAAACACAAAAATTCTCAGTTCTGAAAGCATCTGAAATTCTCAAAGTTCAGCCAAAATGTTTTACAGAACTTCGTTTTGGGTCCCAAATAAATAAGTAAAAGTAAAGTGAATCCCAGATTAGTCATAAAGACATCTGGAATATCTGGATTTAATACTGAACCAAAGCCCAGAGAACTCAAACGTCTGATTGGTTGAAATATTGGGTTTCTTCTCTCTAATTTATATTTAGGATCGTGAGCTAAAAATAGAGTTAAACCGTCTGGTGAAGGATGTCAAGACTGCATTATAAGTTTAGTTTTTGTCTTAGGCTGTGGTTTAGGTAAGTCAGAATCACTTTCTAGACTCTTGGTACTTTATTTGTGATTCTAAGGAGTCAAACTCAGCTGAGAAATGTTAAAACCTCTGAAGGTGTTTCCTCAAAGACTCCCTGAAACATCTGGAGTAAAAACAAAAAACACGTCTGGTGCATGAAGAGAGATTTTAAGCCAGTTTTTTGGATTGTTTAGGGCGACATGGCACAAAAAAAGAGGAAGTTTGACTGCTTAGAAAGACATTAGAGGTCTTTTCTCGGCTGTTACAAACACTCTGCAGAGTTTATTCTAGAGCTCAGTTGAGATGGAAATAACCCCAGACAGAAGCTGTTTGACAGATTTTAGCTAGAATTTTTCTTTAATTTCGCAGTGAAACATCCCTCCAGTTCTTCCCTGCTGGACCAACCTGGTTTTTATGTTTCCGTCCCGTTGGTTTCTTTTCGCTCGTCCCTGCAGCTCCTTGACTTTAATCCTCTCAGTTTCAGCTTCGTTTGGCACCAGAATCAGCCGTCCAGCGTTCAGTCAGCAGCCGCCAACACATTTTCCTCCCGGAAGCAATAAATCCTCATCTGTCCTTTTTTGAAACAATCCTCCCTCGCTTGGTTTATCATCGTCTGTCTGAGGACAGTTCAAGACGTCCATCCGTCCTCGGAAAGGTGAGCTGTCGACTTCTGGGAGTTTGTGAGTGTTGTATTGGTGAGCGTTGTGTTGGAGTTTGTTAGCATCGTGTTAGAGTTTGCTAGTGTTGTGTTGGTGTTTTTTAGCATCGCATTGGTGTTTGTGAGTGTTCTGTTGGTGTTCGTTAGCGTTATGTTAATATTTTTGAGAGTTGTGTTGGAGTTTGTTGGCGTCTTATTGGTGTTAGTTAACGTCTTGTTGGTGTTTTTGAGCATAATGTTGGTGTTTGTTAGTGTTGTGTAGATGTTTGTGAGCGTCGTGGTGGTCTTTGTTAGCATTGTGGTGGTCTTTGTTATCGTCTTGTTGGTGTTTGTGAGCGTCGTGTAGATGTTAGTTAGCATCGTGTTGGTGTTTGTTCGTGTTTTGTTGGTGTTTCTGAATCTCTAGTTGGTGTTTTTGAGCATTGTTTTGGTGCTTGTTAGCGTCTTGTTGGTGTTTTTGAGCGTTCTGTTTGTGTTTTCAGGTTTTCTGCAAGTTCTGATGTCAGTTTCCTCCAGAAAATGCCCTTTAAAAAGTATTAAAGCCTCAAATTTGATATTTTTTATGTGACTTTACCAGGAGATGTTAAATCTGTCGGCTGTTTTTATTTGCTAACTTTTTTGTGCATCTCTTCTGCTGCTTATCCAGGTTGTGTTTAATGAAAAATTAATTATATGACTAGAAATTATTGTCTCTTTTAGAGCCAGATAAATGTCTAGATCTTTCAGTTTGACTTTGTTTTAAAGAAATTCTGCAGTTCTACTTTCAGTAAAACATTGCATTAAAAGTAAACTTTACTTCTTGATGAGTATCAAAAAAAATCTGCCTCAGATTTGATGACAGATTTGGTTCTGCTGCTAACATTTGCGAAGCTGCTGTGGTGCATCTTTTTCTTGTTTTGAACATGTAAAAGGCGCCTGAACGCAGCTCTGACTTTGACTTCATGGTGGTTGTTGTGTGTGTTTGTGACAGTGCAGTGTTGTGTGGCGGCTGGGCGGCGTCCTCGTCTTCCTTTAGTCCTCGCTGATGATGTCCACGTCCTCACCGCTGGCCTGCTGCTGCGTCGCTGCTCTCCAGCGACTAACGTGTTGGCTTCCCTTCCTCTTCTGCTGAGCTTCGGGCGACTCTTCCTCCAGCTTCTGGCGCTTGTGCTTCGTCCGGCGGTTCTGGAACCAAACCTTGACCTGCACAAAGACACACAGGTGAGTGTCAGTAAATAGTGGTTCAAGGAAAACAGAAAAGACCGTCAGATTTATAACTGTCTGACATCCCTGATCGTGTTATTGAGTTGAATTTGCTTTCGTCTAAACATGAAAAATATGAAAACTTTCCTGAAAGGAAACTAAAAGTGACCAACAGTCACCTGCCTGAAATTCTCATAGTATTTTATATAGATTTTGTCAGATTCAAATCCCTAATATGGAATAATACAGGTAAATTCACACCATAAATGCCTCTTTAGGGTCTTAAATTGACATCAAAGCCAATAATAATGATTTTTTTCCCCATCCGGCTGCACGATAAACTTTTAAATTAGTCATGTTAGGTTCCTTGATTTGTAAAACTGTAGGGTTTGCAAATGTACATCTAAATGAGCAGTTTGGAAACAATTCCAAAATTAAAATAAAACATTTTGGTTCAAAGAAAAGGTTCACGAAAAGAATATTTCTCCAGCTGTTGAGCATGGCGGTGGAATCATCATGTCTTTAGGCTTCTGTAACTGAAAACGTCTCTAAACCCACCCTAATAAGCATGAATCTGACGGAAACCAATCATTTGTAGCGAGAAGTGAAGCTTTATTTCCATTTTATCAGGCAGCACAGCAGCACTTTTCATCTTTTCTTTGGCGATAACGCTGTCAGAGTGACATCTGTATCTCAATTACACAACAACTTCCCGTCCCACGGAGAGGATCTGATATTAAAGCATCACCTCAGGCCTTTGGGAGTATTTATCGTGTCGATCTGGATCCCATCATGCAGATTTAGGGCCTGACTGATTGTGCAACGTGAGCTCTGAACCAGCGGGACGAGTCCCGACAGCTCTGCGTGTCACAGTCGTGTTTTACCAGCGAGGAGGCTTTAAATCACGGCGAGGCTCGTACACATCGATTCTTATCACTGACAGCAGTACAGTAGCAGTAGTAGGAGCAGTAGTAGTAGTAGTAGCAGTAGTAGTGGCAGTAGTAGTAGTAGCAGTAGTAGTAGCAGTAGTAGTGGCAGTAGTAGTAGTAGTAGTGGCAGTAGTAGTAGTAGTGGCAGTAGTAGCAGTAGTAGTGGCAGTAGTAGTGGCAGTAGTAGTAGTAGCAGTGGTAGTAGTAGTAATAGCAGTAGTAGTAGCAGTAGTAGTGGTAGTAGTAGTAGTAGTAGTGGCAGTAGTAGTAGTAGCAGTAGTAGTGGCAGTAGTAGTGGCAGTAGTAGCAGTAGTAGTGGTAGTAGTAGTAGTAGTGGCAGTAGTAGCAGTAGTAGTGGCAGTAGTAGTAATAGCAGTAGTAGTAGCAGTAGTATTGGTAGTAGCAGTAGTAGTGGTAGTAGTAGTAGTGGCAGTAGTAGTAGTGGCAGTAGTAGTGGCAGTAGTAGCAGTAGTAGTGGTAGTAGTAGTAGTAGCAGTAGTAGTAGCAGTAGTAGTAGTAGCAGTAGTAGTAGCAGTAGTAGTGGTAGTAGCAGTAGTAGTGGTAGTAGTAGTAGTAGCTGCTGCTTGAAGGTTTCCAGTCATAGTACTCAAATTGTAAAGGCTCCTCAGGCAGCATCAGAGCTTTAGGGTGCTTTCACACCTGTTAGTCCGCTAGAGTGGTTCGTTTGGACCCAAAAGTTGTTACAATGTTGCTATTTTCAACTGGTTCGGTTCGCATTCACACCAGTGTTTTCGCAGTTGAACCTACTCCAATGAATGTTATATCTCCCCCCAGTCATTTGGCGGCACTGTTTACAAAACAAGGCGTTTAAGTTTGTCCCCTGTTCATCGTAAACACAGGCTCTCGATCAAACTCGTGTGGAGAATGTGGTTTAGCTAGCGCGAGTTTTTTTGCACCTCCCAAAATTCCCTGTGCAGGTTGCTACGGAAGCTCCCGTAGACCAAAAAGTCTGCTGCGCCATCAAGCCGGTCCGAATGGAGACAGGTTTGTGTTCTCACCAGGAGCGAACCGAACTGGAGTTCACATAGAAGCGGACCGAGACCACCTCCCGAAAGTGGTCTCGGTGCGGTTCGTTAGTCCAAACCAAAAAAATCTGGTATGCTTTCACATCAGCCCAAACGAACCGTACTTGCAGGTGTTGCGGACTCCAGTCCGCTTTAAGCGGACTAAAAGACGTAGGTGTGAAAGCACCCTTAAAGGCTTTTTAGTAGCAGCTCAGAGTCTTTCTGTTCTTATTTTTGGGGGATTTTCTTCATTTTTCTGAGTTGGAGACATTTCCAGGGTCTTCATCGTGCTGTTGAAGCCTTTAGTTGGTTTTAAAGATGCCGTCGTGTTTGCTGCTATTTAATAGAATGCCTTCTTCACTCTCTCAGCCCCAAGCATGATGATTCCACCACCGTGCTCAGCAGCCGGAGAAATTTTCTTTACGTAAACCTTTTCTTTCAACCGAAAAGTTTCAACTTTGAATTTGTTTCCAAAAAGCTTGTTCAGACGTACACTTGCAAACCCTACAGTATTATAAATCCTATCACTTACCCTAACCTGACAAATTTAAATGTTTGTCATGTCAACTGGTCAAGTTTGAAAATGGGTTAAGACCCCAAAACACATATGTATGGTGTGAATTTATGTGTTACTAATTATGGAAAATAACCTACCTAATAGAATAATACAGCTACAACCCTACAGTATTATAAATCACAGAACCTAAGCTGACTAATTTAACGCTTATAGTGTCACCGGCTGAAACGCCAGCCCCATGCATGATGATTCCACCGCCGTGCTCAGCAGCTTTAGAAATAGTCTTTTCTTGAACCATTCTCCCAACCAAAAAGTTTAATTTTAACTTATAACTCGTATTGGTTTCCATTAGGCTTCCTCCAGATGGTATATTGGGAACTTTGCAGGAACAAAAACAGAAGTACCACTAGTCTTATTTAGAATGTTTTTGAGTATGTTTTCAAAACTATGTTTGAGGAAAGAGAGAAAAAAACACAACAGCACATTTGAAATAAACATTCTGTTTTCCAGTACAGAAACTGGATTGTTTTTGCAAATTTACCAAACAGGTTTAGACGCAAAAGTATTATTAATCAAATTTGTGTCCCTAATTTAGATATTATGTGGTGATGAAACGATCATTTATTAAACGGTAAACAGATAAATGTGGAACTAGAGACGGGTTAAAGCGGTGACTCAGCTGCCTCGGGAGGTTATCGTGGCTCTGAAGCAGCAGCAGTTTGTTAACACCGACTTGGATCTCCTTCAGGAACGCACATCGCTGCATCATTATTGCCTATAAAAGTGCGCTGATTGCAGAAAGCTGTGATTTATGTGTGATTAATAACCGCTGACGGCTGACTGATGGATTACTCTCTCTCTCTTCCTGTCTTCAGTTGTGAAATCGGCTCATAAATAATCGTGGATGATTCACGACGTTTCACTGGCGTCAGGACTCGTATCACCGCGGCGACCTGATGACAAACACCGTCCATCACTCCTGAGAAAAGGCGGCAGGGAGCTGACTAACCGTCGACTCATCCCTCCCGCCATCGTTCCCCTGATCTGGATCTGAACCAGCCGCCTGAAATACAGACTGACGTCAGACAGACCTGGTTTTATCCTGGAGAGGAAAAGCAAACGCTGTTCACACCAAGAAGCGATACGAAACACAAAGGAACACCGTCTACAAGAAAAAACGGTGTCTACACGCAGAAACACCTTTAACACCTTCTACCAAAATTCATGATGATTTTTTTTTTTTCAAAGAAAACCTTTCTGGAGTGTTTTTCACGGCCTCCTTTACATTATTTCATCATATGGCACGTTTTCACAACATGTTGAAAAATCACATTTTTTTTCGACATACTATACTATGGCATTTTGTTGCGCCAAAATTCATGCTGATTTTTTTTTCAAAGAAAACCTTTCTGGAGTGTTTTTCACAGCCTGCTTTACATTATTTACCTCTAACCCTCTACCTCTCTACCTCTTCTGTCCCTCTCAACCCACCCGGCCAGCAGCAGATGGGTCCCCCCACATAAAGAGCCAGGTTCTGCTCCAGGTTTCTTTCCTGATAAAAGGGTGTTTTCCTGCCACTGTCTCCTTAGGGCTGCTCTGGGGTTCAGGCATATGGGTTCTGTAAAGTGTCTTGAGACAATTTGACTGTAATTGGCGCTATATAAATAAAATTGAATTGAATAATTATTGGTTACAAATGCTACTTTCTCAGTAATTTAATTATTCAATAATTTGTTAATTATAGAAGATGTTATATTCTGCTTTCATACATTTTTATTTCGTCATTCATGAACTCGATCACGTTGTCTGGAAGTTTTACATCGTGTTTATCCATCCATTTATTTTAGTACGATATTAATCAGCCAACAGTTTGTTTTTCCTTCATTCATGGATGTCTTCTCAAACAAATCGTCTTGTTTTGTACAGCTTTTGTTTTTGTTTCTGTTCAAAGATCAGATTATTTTAATATTTAATTCTAAGAAGTTGCGTTCCAGCCTCGTCCTCCCATCATGCCCTGCTCCTACGTTGCCCATGATGCCTACCTGCGTCTCGGTCAGACACAGGCCGCTGGCCAGCTGCTTCCTCTCGGCTCCGACTACGTAGTGGTTCTTCTCGAAGGCTCGCTCCAGTCGCAGCAGCTGGGAGGGCGAGAATGCCGTCCGGATCCGTTTGGGTTTCCTGGAGAACGGACCGTGAAGCAGCAGGTTCTCTGGGCTGCTGTCTTCCCCTGCAAACAAACAAGCAGTCAACAAAGTCGTCAACATGTGTTGAACAGGGCTGCAGCGGGCAGTTATTTCCATCATCAATCCATCAGTTGCTTCTTCCACAACCCAAACTTTTCCAGAACATTTAAAAGATTGTCTAACATGACTGAAACTAGACCAAAATAATGATCCCTTCGGCAAAAATTACTCAAAATTTGACCAAAAATATCTTAAAATTAGTCCAAAATGACAGAAAATAGTAAAAGTCCAAGATGTTCACAACCCAAAGTTTTCTAAAACAACTAAAAGATTGTCAAAAATGACTAAAACTAGACCAAAACAATACCTTCAACAAGAATGACTCAAAATTTGTCCAAAATAAGTTAAAGAGTTCAAAATTACAGAAAATGGTGAAAACATGGACGACTGTTTCCTGAAAGTCCAAGATGACCAACATCTTGTCTTGTCCACAACCCAAACTCGTCCAGCATGTTTGAAAGACAGTCCAAAGTAGGCCAAAATAGTAACTAGAAAAGCACTCAGAGAGTGCAGTAGTCCACAAAGGCTGAAAAGTTTGAGGTATCATTTCCAATGGATGAAATCTTTAATAAAAAATGACCTTGTGCTTAGCACAGGCATGTGTTATGAATGTGCATGTTATGTATGAATACCGAGTGCGTGTAAATCACATTTTGGACGACATACTAAACTATAACGTTTTAGTGACATTTTGGACGTCAAACTGAACTATGATATTTTGGTGAAAAACGTTTTTGCTCCAAAATTCATGATGATTTTTTTTTCAAAGAAAACCTTTCTGGAGTGTTTTTCATGGCCTCCTTTGCATTATTTCATCATATGGCACGTTTTTACAACATGTTTGAAAAATCGCATTTTTTTTCGACATAGTATAGTAAGGCGTTTTTTTTGCGCCAAAATTCATGATGATTTTTTTTTCAAAGAAAACCTTTCTGGAGTGTTTTTCACGGCCTCCTTTACATTATTTCATCATATGGCACGTTTTTACAACATGTTTGAAAAATCCAATTTTTTTTCGACATAGTATAGTAAGGCGTTTTTTTTGCGCCAAAATTCATGATGATTTTTTTTTCAAAGAAAACCTTTCTGGAGTGTTTTTCATGGCCTCCTTTACATTATTTCATCATATGGCATGTTTTTACAACATGTTTGAAAAATCGCTTTTTTTTTCGACATAGTATAGTAAGGCGTTTTTTTTTGCGCCAAAATTCATGATGATTTTTTTTTCAAAGAAAACCTTTCTGGAGTGTTTTTCACGGCCTCCTTTACATTATTTCATCATATGGCACGTTTTTACAACATGTTTGAAAAATCGCATTTTTTTTCGACATAGTATAGTAAGGCGTTTTTTTTGCGCCAAAATTCATGATAATTTTTTTTCAAAGAAAACCTTTCTGGAGTGTTTTTCATGGCCTCCTTTACATTATTTCATCATATGGCATGTTTTTACAACATGTTTGAAAAATCGCATTTTTTTTCGAC